>NC_045162.1:15269623-15569623 GCF_900700415.2 Clupea harengus | reverse complement strand
ACCTGCCAGTAGTTGCATCATAGATCAAGAAAGCTGAACCATCAGGATCTGGTGATGTGGTCAAGGATGTCGTCGACACGTGGCAGGGGGTAGGATTCTTTGCGAATAACTTTGTTGAGGAAGGTAGTCAACGCAAAAATGTCAGGTGCCATCTTCCTTCTTTACCAGGACAGCTGCTGGGTTCAATGGTACCCGCCTGATAACCTTGTCAGGTTGCTTCCTTCTCCTCTCTTTCCACTAGGTCGGCCTGGTGCTCCCAACGCCTTATGCCAGGAGACCACAAGACATGATGTACTCGTTACGCCTTGGCCAGGGCTGATGCCAGGGACCTGGGTGCACTTAGATGGATGTGCTCTGGCTGAACTCTTCCTGCTTGATGCCGTCAAAGGTGGGGTAGCCGAGGGCATGCAGGTGAAGGGAGGGTATCCACGCCAGGCATACAGGTGAAGGTTGGGTAACCATGCCAGGCATGCATGTGAAGATCAGTGGCATAGACACCCAGGCTCTCTTTATCACTCTGGTGACAGGCGACGAGTTTATATATGCCGTCGTCTGCGATCTGCTTGGCGAACCGGCGCTGCAGAGCCCCCTGAATGGGCGGCCAGCTGGTGCGCCCTGCTGGTTGGAGATTGGTGAGGACCTGCAGCGTTTTGCCCTCCAGAGCAAGAGTGACCTGGACCTCTCCTCGGCCAACCAGGCTTTCAACCAGCCTGCCAGCTGGACTTGGGTGAGGTACGTCTCGATTGTGCTCTCTTCATTGTAGCAGGGCAGCTTCATCGTTCCTCGCAGAGGTGCTCCTGTCACCACAGTTTCAGCTCACGGGTGAGCCACAGTGATGTCGGTGGCCGTCTACCTCCCCCGTCTACCCCCGGGCACTCTGGTGCACCCAGTCCTTGCGAGGTTGCAATGTTGACCTCGGGTCCTGGTGGGGCTGCAGCGTGGTTCCCGGTCCTGGCAGGATGGTGGCGTCAACAGCCTGCTGCTTCCTTGCTGGCCTGGGTAGAGAGCACTGGGTGTAGACATGGCCAGGCTGAACCCGACCAAAACTCTAGAGAGGTGGGCTCTTAGTTGCACTCCACTTCATCACAGTCTATAAGCGAGATCTTAAATTGTTGGCAGCGTAGTCATCTTTGGACACTTTTAACAGTAATGTAGCATTCACAGGTTCTTCAATGAAGACAATGGTGATTGTCGTCTAATTTAGCTGCAAGCCTTTTTCTTTTTTTTGAGGAGTACACAGGTCAGAGATGCTTATACACACTGAGGGAAGTGGGAGGCAAGTCAAGCTTTGACATAACAAAGACAATGATGGCGCACAGATTACGCTAACTAACACAACAGCACAACACAGCATAACACACAAACGAAATTATCCAACAGTGACTGTTGAGCAGTCATACACGTTAACACTGGACACAAAAGGGAGACAGAAGTAATATCCTAAATTGGAACATTTAGACACAAACACTGGCTCTCTGTTCACTGCACAGCATGCTGGGAGTCATTTACAGTCTCTTACCTAGAGCATGCGGAAGCTTGACTAACCCCCTGCACGTTACAATGTTTAATAATGGTAGGCTACATGGAATGTAAAGTAAAGTATTTGTGACATGAAGACAGACAGACAGACTCCTCATACAAATAATGTAAACCAAAGCTTCATAGCAGATTGAAAAGCTTTGCTGTAAGAATAAAATGGTACTGTTGGAAATGCTCTGATAGAATACAAAATACAATCACTACAGTATCCAAAAAACACTGGAGCCCAGCCTCAAAATAACCCCTAAACTAAGTGTTTAATGTTATACAGGGATCTCCTGAGTGAACAGAGCGAGGTCTAGGCTGCCCAGTGTGGCTGTGCACAGAGCTAGCGGCTCTGCATTGCATTAAGGCTGCTGCGCTGCCTGCCCTTCCCCCACACCCAGAAACCAGAGTTGTGCTGCTTTTGCAACCAGCGAGGCTGCTGCCTGAGAGAGCCAGAGAGGGAGAGGGAGAGTGAGAGAGAGGGAGAGTGAGAGGGGGTGGGGAGAGACAGAGAGCCAGAGAGCCAGAGGGAGGGGGGGGGGGGGGGGGCGCTGAAGGTGCCTTATTCCTCAGTTGTAAAATAATTCAGTCACTCTCTCATGTGCTGCAAATGTCCGTATGTATATTTTATATACCAGCCTGTTCTGGGCATTTGTAGATTTTCCACCATCGGACAGGGGTAAAGTGGATTGTTTGGGCGAGAATAATGTATTCTGCTGTGTAGCAGTACGCTGGTTTATCTGATTTTCCTCTCTCCCTTCTTTTTTTCGTTTCACTTCCTGCTTGTACTGGCTCAGCCCACTAGCCCTCCCTTTTCTTTCACTCTCTCACTCTCTCACTCTCCCACACCTCTCTCAGGCTGCTCTACCATGCTTTCCTTCTCACACTACAATCTTACTGCTGCTTGCAGACCCAAAACCAACACTTATTTCAAGGCACACACTCTGGAATGTATTTTCACTAGAGAATTTCATTAAGAAAAGAGAAGTCAAAGAGATATAAATGTTGAATACACCACAAGTATAAGATTGTCCCACTAAATAAAAAGTAGGCCTATTTCATGTGGACAAAAAATCATTAGAAATAGACACATCCTTTTGTGATTTACAGCTATTTTGACAAAAAAACCTCCCCATATTTGAACTAATATAGCTGGAGATCACTCATGTAGCCTATGTAAAAACACATATTTTCTATTCAGATAATAGGGCTATCTTTATTTCCATACTCTACAGAAATATTATAATATCTTACACATCATACACCAAGGAGAGCAGCAATTTCCACGTTATCGTTACGCAATGTCAAGTCCCCCCACTAAATCCAGTCCGTCGTCTAACGAAACTCCAGTCCGTGTTTTATGTGTCTCAATGTACCTCAGTAAAATGGCTGTATCTCGCTGAGCCTCGTGCTGATCTGATCCATTCCTCGGCTGTAGTCTAGTTCTGTAATAGAACCCCCCACAAATTTGTCGGTAAATTCATTTCTGGGATTTGAAATTACGTGACCAAGTGCTCTCAACACGGAACCTGAGTGGAAGCCGGATTCAGTCCGGTGCACGGGGTGGGAATGAGTCAGGACACGGATAAATTGTGGTAAACTATTGTATTTACATTCAATGTTTAGCGTTTGATTGTGACTGACTCGCCGAGAGGGAGAGGGGTATCATGGCCGCTCAGGTCGCCAGCGCTACCACTCTCAACACCAGCCCGCCCTCCGAACTGAAAAAACCGGATCGAGACCCAAAGGAGGAGTCGGTACCGGGAGAGAAGCAGCAGGAAAATAAGGAAGCGGGATTAGAGAGTGGATCTCCGGGCCGGGGGGAACTGCAGGACGGGGCCGATGTGGGAAATGCAGGGGGAGGAGGAGAGTCGGAGATGAAGAACGGTAACGGGAATCCGTCTCGGGTAAATAATAATCAGAATGATTCCGCGGGAGCCGACGGGAATAATCATCCCGGGATGGTACACCATCACGCATCCGCTTTTCCACCACCTTCATATGGTTACAGTCCGCACTACGGCCGGGCCCCTTTTCATCAACATGGCGGACAACAAAGCCCTGGCATGGCAGCTGCAGCGGGGCCAGCCGCGCTGTCGAGCAACATGATGGACCCATATCAGCCCAATTCTCATGATCACAGCTTTCCCAATCACCAGTTCAGCAACTACAGCCCATTCCCGAACCGAACCCCCTATCCCGGTCAAGGATACGCAATGAACTCCCCGCGAAACACTCAAGCTCAGGCGGCAGGGGGGCAGGCAGCCAAGCAACAGACAGCGGGAGGACCTGCTATGGCTGCATCATATAATAACCCGAGATATAACATGGGAAATCCGCAGCCCACTGCCACCCCAACTCTCAACCAACTTCTAACCTCCCCAAGCTCAACGAGGGCCTACCCAAACTACCCACCAAGCGATTATAACAACCAGGAAGGGGGTAACAAGGGACCAACAGACTTGGGCAGTAGCGGCCAGTATGGTGGGGGCCATCCGGGTTGGCAACAAAGGACACATCACCCGCCACCCATGAGCCCGGGAAGTACAGGGCAACCACTGGGTAGAAGCCAGGTAAACCTCAATTTTGAGTACATTGTTCTTCAGCTTATTTTTCGTCGGTTTAGTCCTAATGTAGTCCATAACGTAATGGCCTAGGCATTGTCTATCTAAGACGCTCTAAAATGGCTGCCTCCCTGTTTTTTTAATACACCACCTCATTTAACAGTATTTATTTCACAAGAATAACGTTTATTCCTAATGGTGAAGCTGCGTAAAATACTGGTGCTTTGTCAAAAGTCTAACAACAATTAGTTTTGAGTGAATGGAAGTCGTCATAAGGACATTAAACGTCAGATAAGACGTATTTAGCCAAACTTGTTTTTCACGAAGGCGGCTTAAACACAATTAAATTGTTGTTCACTACAAATATACAGATGGGAATGTTTCTGTCTCTATGTCCATCAACTGAAAAATTACAGCATTCTGTTTAAAATGTGTGTTGCAGAAAGTTTAAACGTGTTTGCTAAAACGGTGCTTAAACTACAAGCTAACCCTGAGTGCTCATTTCCAAGGCCTAAAAAACCTTAGCTTGCTAGCTTTCCTTGCTAACTGTCTCGATCACGAGACATTTGTATGGTTGACCAGTGAAAGGTCTACAAAATATGTGTAGACGTCGCAGTTTCTTGTCTTGTAGCAACCTATTTGTATCGAAAGAGAGAAGTTTAAACAGCGGATAACGGCTTTCTTCAACTTCAGCTAGGTCGCGCCGAAGCGTTATGCAGCTTGTAAACATTAGGCAAGTGATTTCAGTAAGTGCAGATTGGTTTGCTCTGGGATTTGAATTGTGGAGGTAAAATCCTTCTGTCAAAGCCAGGAGACAGTTGGTCTTGGGTTGACATGCTAGCTGTGATCTGATTGGTTCCCCATCCTGTGCTCTTAACCATTTATAATTGCATATGATGTAACGTAGTAACAATTCCTGATTAGTGCGTTTATACCCATGACACACATGAAGGCTACCTGCGTTTTCCTTTCCTTTTTACCATTTTCATGATGATGATGATGATGATGATACATTTTACAACCTGTTTTCCTATTAGTCAGCCTCTCCAAACATGGTTAAATGGCAGTTGATTGCTAAATGATATTGAAGCAGTACTATGTCAAAAAACGTTTTGAGAGTAATTTGATTCCAAACATTTTCTTAGCATTTTATGTATTGTTTTCACACATGCTGATTATTGTACACAGAACCTTTTCAAGAAGGCATGCATGCTTGCACAGCAGTTGGTGCAATTGTAACTAGAAATAATTTTGTTGCGCAGAACCTGTGCATAGCATAAAATACTGTCCAGTAACATAATTGTCTGATTAGTTGGACTGCAGTTCATTTAAGAACTACTTACCTTATACATCAATTGCCGTAAAAAGGAGTTGTCTTGCTGTTTTCTAATTTTTTTTGTTAAAAGTGCTCAGCCATACATATGTCATGCCCTGGCTAATGGTGCCATACTTGACATTTACATGGGCAAGCTGCTGTTCCTTTTGGAGTGTCTGCAAGTGTCGGAACATTTTTAGAAAGGATTGTGGAGTAACTGATAAACTTTTACTCTGGCTGGGTTTCATCCTCAGTTTCCTGACTCATTTCTATACCACTTGGCCTAGGTAGATTAATATAGCCTATTATTTTGTGTAATGGATGTTATCACTAAAGTATGAAACACGTAGATGTGTTTTTGACTGCAATGGTTTAACATGCTGCACATATCATGTCTGATGTTCTGAATTGATATGTATGTTTGTGTTTGTTTGTGTTTAAGTGTGTCATTTTGGGTTCATTCAGCATGCTATGTATGGTAGAGGGGTTTTAAAGTAAATATGGTGATTTGGTTATCTTTACACCTAATCATTTTTGAGAGCACTGGTCTCAGGCTGAAGTGGAAGATCGTCCATATGCTACATGATATGAGGTTGAGTGTGACTAGTCGTGGACGCTGCAACCTCTCATGACAATCTCTGAAGTAATGTTATGAACTTGTATCCCTTTTGTCATCCTGATCATTTAAAGCCCAAAGTTACTCATATTGTGCCAGCCCTCTTCCTCAGCTATGCTTCAGATAGGTAGATCCTGGGTACAAGAAATGTGTAGTCATCCTAGCAATTGGTTGATGTCATAGTGTAGAGTACTTAGAAAGGGGCGAGGTGACAGCGTATCGTGGCATAGGCATTACCATCATGCCATAGCAGCCCATCACAATCAAGGAGATGTGTACTGCCACCTCAAGAAACTTCAGGAAAGGCTTGGGAGAGGTGTGATGTTTTGTGTGATGTTATGAATCGCTTTATTGGCCAAATGTACAGTGTACATGAACAGTGCAAAGAGTACACTAAAACATAATTGTTTTTAATTTATTCTATATACGTAAACAGTGAGAGTAGAGGGATATAAAGATATAAGTACATTAGAAACAGGTACACAAGTGAGGTAGGCTACTGTAGATATTGCACAGTCCAGTCAGGATGGGTTTGGGTCCATAGCAGGGATTGTACAGTCCCAGTTGTTGTGTATGTGACTGCATGTGCACACGTGTGCCAGTGTGGGAATGTGTGTGATGTTTCAAGTCAAAATCTGTTATAAAATATATATACACACACACACACACCCCTCACAGACTAGGCCTAACTCGCAGACAGATGTCCACATGAACACAACCTTTTAGAAAACGCAATCACGCCATATGTGTAGAAAGGTACTTCTTGTTACTCGCTGTTTCCTCCCATTGCTACATTCAGGAATATAAGTATGAATATAATATGTGGATTTCCCATGATCCTTCCAGAGAGACCCCTATGCTGATCTGCTTCCTGCTAGAACCTGTGACTACAGGTGTAGGCTAATTACAAAATGAGCGCCAGGCTGGTTACTTTGTCACTTTTTAATAAAGTAGGCCCAGGTTATTACCCTTAATTTTGTGTGCAAATACAGATTGCTTTTAATTTAATGTCTAGCTAGGCTGTGGGTTCTATAAAGACACAATAAGTAGGGATGCATCGATACCGATACCAGTATCGGTATCGGTGCCGATACTTCGTTAAAATACTCGTACTCGTTGTTGAATTGCCGATACCAAGCACCGATACCACTCATCAGTATTTCACTGCATCAAACTGGCCGGGCTATGCTGACACAAAATGTGATTTATTGTCCTACCTGTCCTACCATTCTCTGCCAGACTAGTAAGTAGCTTATTTGCCGTCTTGTGTTGCATTTGCTTGATGTTTGACTGTGTTAGGAAAGTTTGTCATAGTGTCAAAGTATTTCAGTATACAGGTTTCGCTAAATTTAGCTGCTAGCATCTCGTTAGCGATTAGCAATTCCGTTGTGCTGCCTTAACGGCGATTTGGGCTTATTTTAAGATAAATGACGACGACAGGAGTAAGGCACAGTGTAAGATCTGCACTGCTACGGTGTCGAGGGGCGGAAAGGAAAGTACTCAGTTTAACACAAGCAACTTGATTAAACATCTGAAGACGCACCATAGTGCTAAGTACACAGAGTTCACTGATGCTAGTGGCGCAAGACCGAAGCAACCAATCTTAACTGACGTCTTGCAAAAGAAAAAAACGCGCAAGCGCACACAGAGAGAGAAAGACTGTGCCACATTAAGTGATTGTTTGTGTACTTGAGCAGGAGATTCTTCTGATCCTTTTGTAACTGAAATGTGCTCTTGTGCTAATCCAGTAATAGTTCTGTTCACTTTTTGTTAAGCAGACTGTGTTGTTAACTATGCAGCAAATTGAATTGCCTTTATCTGGTTATATTTGCATTTTGTCTAATGTGATGATATTGTCTGTTTGAAGGCTTTTTTTGTGTGTTAAAACCAGAAAGCTCTGTTTATTTTTGGCTTGGGATAGCCTTCTGTTAATTTTGTACTATAGGCTTGACATAATCTGCAGAGGATAAAATAAAATCTTCCTCCAAATTAATTGCACTTTCATGGAGACCAAATCTAAGAAGTATCGGTATCGGTACTCGGTATCGGCAAGTACACAAATAAAAATACTCGTACTCGTATCGGTTTGTAAAAAAGTGGTATCGTGCATCCCTAACAATAAGCTTCAACCTGCTGATGTTAAGAGTTTCAGATAGTACAGTGTTGAACAAATCTTTTTTTTTTTTTTTTTTGGAGGGGGTTATTTGTAGCTTTTGTATGGCTAGAATCGAGAATTGGAAAGAGGGAATTTGCTTCTGTTGCACCCGCAAATCTTTTGAAAATATAACCCAAACTGTCAAATATCCATTGTATTTTGACAGACCGTGGGCATTGTCTTGTCTACCAAGGACCCTCTGTTAATTGCACCTATGTTCCTTCAAGTGTAAAAGATGGATTTATTTTGCTGTGTAAATAAATTACACTATGGAAAGTTCAAACTGCACATGCTGGTGAATATTGTCCTCGTACATGTCGTTAAAGCTCTCTACAGACTACAGAGGTCTGGGAATTTTAGGTTTTATTTTGTGCATGTTGTTAGTGAAGAGACCAACTTTGTAGTGTCCATGTAGTGGAGAAAATGATTTATGTATGCTTTATGTCTTGACTAGTATAAGCACATCTGAGGTAGGTCTATGAACAGTAGGCTGTACAATTTGGAGTTTGCAGAAATCCCAGGGCATCTAGTTAAGTTCACTCAGTGCTTTATGCTGGTTTCCAATGTTCAGTTTTCCATCGGACTTGCTCTCTGTGAATGTAAGTTCTGAATCCTATTGCAACACAGCCTTTTTTCCCAGGTAACAGCAGTGGATGAGATCTCACGGAGGGCTCTGGATTCACATAGAAAGTCAATTTCAAACTTTAATTTGGTTGCATCTACTTTTTTCTCTTCCCCCCTCAACCATTTAATTAAACAGTTCATCCATCTTGGTCTGGTAGGCCTTAGGGTTGGAATATCTTTTAGTGTTTAGTGCAGAGATCAAAGCCCAGTGTGTCTCTACTCTGCCTGGTTGCTGTGTGCGAGAGCGAGTGTGTCCTGGATGTCAGAGCCCTCCTATTAGATTGGGTTTTCTGGGGAGGTGGAGGTCCCAGCCCACCAGAAGGCCAGATGGCGGCTGACAGAACAGACCTGTCCTTGGGGTGCTAGTCCTCATTGTTCCCCTCTTCCTCTGGTTCCCTAGAACTTGTACTCAGGCTGTCTCAACCAGAGTTTCTTTTTTTTTTGCAGTTAGAAAAGAGCCGTGTAGTAATAAACAGTAAGAACAGATTTCTTACAGTCCAGTATGGATGCTTCTGTATTGCACACTAGACTCCGTCTTATAATCTTCTCATGGACCCTGGTTTCCTTCTGAGGCATCTGAAAGGTGTATAGAAAGCAAAGCAGAAGGATGCTTTTGGCCTTTTGACTTCTGATTCTTAAAATGGGTCTTTTAAATGATTTTACTTGTAAATACTTGATACAGTGGAGCTTGATGATTCAGGACTTCAGTTCAGCCAATTTAACCTGTCCACATGTCTGTGTTATTTTATAGATTGATCTTAATATAGGCCATGCAGTCGAAAGATGTCTCATTAATTCATTCTTGTAATTAGACATTTGTAATGCTGCTGTAGTGTCTGTAAGGCCATAACAGCGTGATTTTAATGTTCAGTTCATGTTCAGTGAAGAAAACTATAGCATTGCGGCTGCTGTGTTGTCATGGTTGTTAATTTGTTAACGTTGCAGTTGTCTAGCGCTTGTGGACAATGCATCTGATTTCATGGTTCAACAGGTAGACAAGCTCCTTTGCATTGTCCGTAGATTCTGTACCTGTTTGAAATTGGCACACCAATTTAGCTGTCCATTCCTCCTCTGGTGTAAGGGAGAGCGTCACGTTTGGAGGGATCTGCCTGGACTTGGCCTAGACGCCAGGATGTTGCTCTACCCTAAATTACTTTTTGTGCTCCAAATTGGAACCTACTGATGACTGCATAACAGCTACAGCTGGACAACAGCTTTGTTTAGCATTTTCAGTTGAATGTTAGATGTTAAACTGAAAATGGTGCTTGTTTGTGCACATTTATCAGTAAACAAAAGAGTGGATTACATGGTTTGCGTTTTCGCTTTGATGGGTAGGCTTAGATCTTGTGCATGAGCTTCAAAACTGTGTGTGTAAGAATTGGCCTGTTACAGGTGTACAAATCAGAAGTTAAAACGTGTGTGTGTGTGTGTGTGTGCACGCATGCAATATCACAGAATTGATATTTCAAGTCAGAAGCAGGAATGATGTGTGGTTCTATAAGAAAGCAAGTATCCTGGTAGTAACAAGTAGGTGGGTGTTTTTGTACACAGCAAGAAGCTAGGTGACAGAAGTTGCAGTTCAGTAATGGTTGTAGTGGTAGGAATATGTTTTTGGTCAGTGTTATTGAGTGAGTGAGTGAGTGAGCAAGAGAGAAGCTTGGATAGATAGATATAGACTAGCGCACAATAGGGCAGTGTGTCTGTGTTTGGCTGATGAGTTGAGAGCAGCAGCTCACCCCATCAGGTCCACCGCTACTAGACTACCACCCCCTTCCACGTCCCCAGTCGCCCCCACGGCCAATCAGACGGCGAGGCCAGCGGCATCTCCCCTGCCAACAGACCCTTCACTTTATCTTATGCAGATTAGCCATGTGCCTGCCCTTATTTATTTCATTTCATTATGTGCAAGTTGCCAAATGTCACGGAAGGCTCGTTCTCACACCCCCACCCTCCTCCTTCCCTCCCAGCCTCTCTGCACGCATTCCAAAGAAAACAACAAAAAAGGGATTTGACTTCTCTCTCACGCACACGCTCTTACTCTGCCTCTCCCACTCTTTTATTCATTCTTTCTTTCCCTCTCCTTCCTTCATCCCACTTACCCACTACAGACAGATCTGCTCTTCTCCCACATGGCTTAGGCTGTATGTAGGTATTTAGAGCTGGCATTAAAGGCATACATTTGAAGTGATTGCAGTGAGAATTCACCTGGGCTTGTGCCCAATGACGGGCTCGTTTTCCTTGGCCATGATATGGCAGTATTATGCCCTGCGCTTGATTTGACTTTTTAACCAACCATTTTGTTCACTGTATGCGACTCAATGTTGAAGGGCACTTTGATTTTTCCATAACGTTCCATTAAGGTCTGTGTTCCATGGCGGTCTGGTAGTAGTGGAAACAAACCTGTCTCTCAGGAGTGTCTATATGAGAGACTCCATATCTCCCCTCTTGGATGAGGAGACAGTAGAAAGTGGAACATTACCTACATAAGCAGCCATCTGTAGAGCCCTCGGCAGCCATTGAGGCAGAGAATCAGGTGTGTGTGTGTGTTTACCACCCTTGACTGGACTCTTTCCATGCACCGAGGGGTCAGAAACAAGGTCCTAAAAATAGCTAACTCCATACACACACAATAGGCAACGTGGAGTAGAATGTTGAATCCCTTCCATTTGGTTTCATCGCAAGAGATTCTGTCGTAAAGGCCTGGTGCGATCAGGAGCTAATTGAGTCTGGCTGCATCGTGATGGGTTTTATTCACATGCTGTTGTGCCTCGTCTGAATAACGTAAATGCACACAAAGATTCCTGACTAGTCTGTCTGATGTTAACACATCTCGTCTGTAGTTGTAGTAGCTGATGTGTTAGTATAGTGGAAGATGGCTGTTCACGTCTTTGTCAGGTAGATTTCAGGAGCTTTTGCACCGTGCTGCCTCCTGTGATCCTCTCCGTTGTTGCTAGCTTTTCAAAATATCCGGAAATTGTTGAAGTAGGAAAATTTTATAGCATTTGCCCACAGGTCTGACAGGGCCTATATTTTATGCTTCTGTCAAATGTATGCTGCCTTTTGGAAAGAGGGGTAGCTATCGCCCATTGGACTGGACTGAATTTGGTGATGCTGATTTAAGAAATTAATTAAGTGTGGCTTTGACTGCCCAGTTTAATGCTTCAGAAACCCTTTTCTCTGGTGGCAGTGTGAGGCCTTAAACCATTTTATTCAACATTGACTGCCTAAGGAACAGCAATGACTGTTTCTGAATCTGCATGATTCTACTGTTAGCAGGTAACTTTAGCAGCTAAATAGAAAAAGGTAGACTTCCGTCTCTTGGCCAATCTTTATGTGACGGGAAACAAGTTCTGACCATTGAGTCAATGAATAGTTGCCTAAATTAGCTCTGTTGTGTCAACTCCAGCAAAAGTCTATCAAATGAGCACAAAGCTTGCGTTCTATTGCAATAGCCTTTATGTCCTGGAGTCCATCTGAAAGATGGCTAGATGTGTTAAATTCTGGTTGAATGTGATTTTTATATGCGTTGTTTTTAGTAGGTATTTATATTATCACTATTTCACCCAGGTACTGATATAGAAAATCAGTTTCCAGATTTAAGACGGGACATTTTTCTGCAAGAAAATGCAAAGTGTGATTGTTCAACAACAGCAGATGATCAGTAACTGAACAGGAACACACACATGTTGATAAAGAGAGACATCTGTCCTCATTACATATTAGGGGTGCACACATCACATAAATGTGTTCTCTATGTCTCCAAAACACAGCAGCTTTGTGTTTATCAATACATTATGTAGGTGTGCGAGCAATTGGCTCTTATTGTTTCTGTCATAGTATTGTCGTTACACACTGTTTGCAATAGGATGATTCATATATCCTAACCCAATAGCCTATAACATTCTAAGATTTTCAGCATTTGCATTCTTTTGTGTCTACTGAGTCACAGCTTTCCCCACATCTCTCATCCATAAGGAATAGTGTAGTAGGCCTTCTACCTTTCATTTAAATGGGGGGGAGGGGGGTTGAAAAATGTCAGTTGCAGCCATTTTTACAAGAGCACTGCACATGATTTGAACAAATGTGTCAGAGTTGGAGAAGGGTTGATATCTCAATAGCGCTCGGAGCAGAAGTGGTGCCAAAAACGGGTGAATTAAAGAAAATGAAGAAAAACGTAAGAAGAGCACTGACAGTGGTTTTGCAGATCAAAAGGATAACTATGTAAGCTGGTATATAGCTAAATATATATACATATATGTGTTCTTGGAGTTTTCAGAGCTCATACATTCACTTATCTCTTAGGAGACCTGTTTGGAAAGACTCACATCAGAAGTCAGAGTGGCCGAGAAGGCAACTACCTTAAGTCAGGGCAGTGCACACCTTTCCCTCTCTCCCTTTTTTTTTTCCTTTCTTTTTTTCCCCTCTTTCTTTCCTTCCTTCCCTCTCTGAAGTGGTGTCCACCAGGCGTAGGACCTCTCCCTCAGTGGCTGGTGTCATTCATTCAGTGCCAAGATTGCCTCCTTTAAAAAAAAAAAAAAAAGAGAGCTCAGAAAAAAATCAGGAAAAGCTGGCTTGGCCCCGGCTCAAACGGGAGCGCAGCTGGGATGTGTTAAATATTCGGCAGACTGCCCTCTGTTTGAGATGAGTTATATATAGCCGTGGTCGACTTCCTTAACTAAGGCTGTGCAAGGTGACGCGCAGGTTAATGAGCGTGGGAAAAAAACATGCTGTGGGTTTTTTTTTTTTGTTCTGAATTCTTTTGCCTTTTTTCTTTTCACTGCTTTTCTTCTCTCCTGTCCGTCTGAGGACAACTGCCGTTTGGGGTTGCTCTATTCTGCCTCCGTGTTGAAGCACTTTCCTGCTGTGGGACTTGATTCAAGTGCTCAGAAGCCATTCCAGAAATGCTGTAACTTTTTAGTGTGCATTTCCCCACCAGGAGCAAGGACCGGTTCTGGTCCCGGGAACCTTTCTGGCACCCAAACCCGACCAGATTCTCTTTTGCGAACCAAGAATTATGAGGGTGATGTTTGTATAGAGGACCTGTCAGATTGGTCAAACTCTGGTTTTACAGAATAATTGCCAGTTACTACCATGTGTGGTTACATGCAGCTCCTGTGGAGCTATCTGGTGCGACTTGTGTTTGTTTCTCCAAACCCAAAGTGGGAACCTGACAAAACCTGTGGAGAATGTTGAGAGGACGCAAGATTAATCTAAGCTACATCTTCTAGAGTTTTTGATCATTTGCTCTTTTTTTTTTAGTTAGTATTTTTGTGTGGTCTGCGGTGTGTACCGTGCTTTCAAACCTATAGTATTTGAAAGCTAAGTCTCTCTGCGCTGTCCTCTCTCCCTCTTCTGTTTTGTGTTCTCATGTGTTGACATCCTCAATGCGTACTCCCTGAGTTTCAGTGCTTTTGATGTGTTAATGGAGCCTCTGCATTTATCTTGCTAATGCCGACCGGGTTGTTTAATTAACTAATATAGGCTTCTTTTCATGTGCACACTGTAGCTTTAAGTGGCTTTGCGTGTCAGGGGACGTCACTAATATCGTATCTGTATACCTTAGGCAGTGTAGAGTCTGGGAAGGATATCTGAAGTGCCAATCTACGCCTAAATGCTCACAGTGGTGAATGATTCCTCAAAGGGCCTACGCTGTCAGATCAATCATATTCTGGCATGCTTCACACCTCTAGCTTCTCAGATTCCGACCAGAACAAATTATTACATGAATATGGGGAGGGGGGGTGCCTCATGTGTCGTTAAGGAGAATCCCGCTCCGTGTCCTGTTTCATACATTACTCTCCCTCTCTTCCTCCCTTTCTTCCCTACTTGTGTCCCATTACCTGTCGTCTTGACAGCCACCAGGCTCCATGGATCAGATGAAGATGAGGGGCCAGCCGTACGGCCCGGGAGGCCCCTACTCCCAGCAGCCCCACCAAGGCCCTCAACCAGGCCCCCAGCAGGGGGGGCCCTACCCTGGGCAGAGCTATGGCCCAGCAGGGCCTCAGCGCTACCCCATGGGCATGCAGGGACGCATGCAATACGGACAGCAGGTTAGTGATGCCATGCACATTTGTTTATTTTGTAGGGAGAACCATTGAGAGGAAATATTTCTCCCAATTCTCGTGTCTGACCGCTACCTGTTGCATCTGTGCAGATGGCCCCTTACGGCCAGCAGGGACCAGGCGGTTACGGAGGACAGGGCCAGCAGTCCTACTACAGTCAACAGGGCCAACCTCCCCACGGGGGCCAGCAGCCGTCTCCTTACCCCCAGCCCTCTCCCTCACAGCCAGGCGCTCAGACCTCTTACCCCCAGCAGCAGCCGCACCCTTCCCAGCCGCCCTCCACGCACGGCCCGGGTGGACCTCCCTACCCACAGCCTCACATGCCGCCCCACGCCCAGGGCCCAATGGGAGGGCCCTCGCAGGGACCCACTCAGTCCCAGCCGCCATACTCCCAGGCCCAACAGGCACAGCAGCAGGCGCAGGCACAGGCACAGCAGCAGGCGCAGGCGCAGGCGCAAGCTCAGGCGCAGCAGCAGCAGCAGCAGCAGGCGCAAGCGCAGGCTCAACAGCAAGCGCAGGCTCAGCAGCAGCAGGCGCAGCAGCAGCCACCGCCGACACCCCAGGCCAGCCAGTCCCCGTACCCACAGCAGCAGCCTCAGAGTCAGCCTCAGTCGCAGGCAACCTCCCAGGCCCCGCCGGCCTCGCAGGCCCAGCCCAGCTACCCACCCCAGCAGGGCCCTCTGCCGACCTCTCCCCAGCAGACCCCAGCCCAGACTTCCACTGCCTCTTCCCAGCAGGCCTCGGGGCATGGGCAGTCTGGGCCCTACTCCCAGAATGCTCCGCAACAGCAACAGCAGCAGCAATCTCCGCAGCAGCAGCAGCAGCAGCAGCAACAACAACAACAACAGCAACAACAACAACAGTCACCTTATCAGCGATTTCCCCCTCCACCTCATCAGGTAGGAGTTTTAATGTGAGCTCTGTGTGTGTAGGCAAGAAATATTTACACAGAAATGTTCACACTAATGACCTGCTCTGAAGTTTAAGGACGATCGTGTGAGGAGGTTGGCATGTGTTGGCATAGTGGCTAACGAGTAGGCTTTTCGATGTCTCATTAGACTAACTTCAATGACAAGGCAAACTGCATTTTGGTCAGAGGTTTGAGAAGAGTGATTTCTTTCAGCCTGAATTTTACCTTTAAGTGCAAGTGTGTGCGTGTGTGTGTGTGTGTGTGTTTGGGGGGTGCTGGTGGATGTTCATCATACACATCCCTCTCCATTCTATCTATCCATCCCATCCATCCATCTTCCTCTGGAGAGTTGGGTCTATGCATTTGTGAGTCGCTGTGGTCTGTTTTCTGAGGTCCTGACACACTCGCTCCTCTCCTCTCCTTTCCCTCTCCTTTCCTTCTCCTTTCCTTCTCCTTCTCCTTCTCCTCCTCTTCCTCCTTCTCCTCCTCTCTTCTTCCTCTCCCTCCTGCTCCTCCTGCTCCTCGCAGCAGGAGCTCTCCCAGGAGTCCTTCAGCTCCCAGTCCAGCGCTCCGGCCTCCAACCAGCCGCTGGCCTCCAGCAAGGGCGCCTCCGAAGACGCTGCTCTGCAGGGACGGCCCTCCAGCCTCCCCGTGAGTTATGCGCACTCTTTCTCTTTCTCTTCCTCTTCAGCTTTATCTTTTCTTTCTGTCTCGCTCTGTCCCTTTCTCTTTCCTCCTTTTTCTCTCATGCTCCCATACCTACTCACTGCTGTCCTACATCTGTTACCAGATCTCCTATTGTCTTTTTGTCTAGACCCCATACCCCACTCCCACCCACCCCTTTGTTGTCCTGTCTTGTGTGCAGATAAAGCTATCTCCATGTTTGTTTGTTTGGTTTTAAATATTGGGGCCCCACTTTACGTTGACACAATTTTATTGGCTGCTGTTGTGTTGTCGTTATGTTGTTGTCTCTGATCAAACCCTGGCTGTAAGCAGTTCTGTTTTGCTGTTGTTGTATTCATGGCACATGCAAAGTAAAAGTAAAATCATTTCACACATTAAAGGAAAAAGGATAATTTGACTTGAATGTTGGATTTTTGCTCAAATGGTCATGAGAGTGGTGGATTATGCTCTCAAGCTTCAGGAAACAGGTTAAGATTTGAGCCCAGCTCTCCAGGGCTGTGCTCTGATTGGTTGTCAGCCCAGTGAGCGGAGGCACACAAAGAACCAATCAGAAACCAAAAGACTGACGTCAGGCATTCTGAACGGTGGAATAAGCATTTTGAAGGAGTAGGTGAACAGTGTTGGGAGGAGGAGGATCCCCTCTCAAATCAGACCTTCATATTATGCCAGACTTTATTGAATTTCACTTCCGTGAACAAAAACTGTTGTTGAAGTACAATGCCTGTGCCATTTTAGGCAAATTCAAATCCAAATGGGACTCGCTTGTTGCCCGAGACATTTTAATTGATTGTGACAAATATGCTGCAGAAAGTAAAGGGTCAGTTTTAAGTTATTTTGTTATTATTATTGGCTTTTCCATGCAGTGACTTATACGGGAGTTGTAGAGGGCACCAACTCATTCTTAGACACAGACTTACGTGTAGACCTGAGCACTAAAGCAGAGACTGAACATGCAGTGTGGATGGTGGCCGCACCCTGTCTTTCTGCTGGATGGGGGTTGTGAGGTGACTTACGACTGGAGCAGGCTTTGGGTTTGAGTGGAGTGGGGCTGTTGTGGGCTAGAAGGTAATGCTAATAAGATTTTCTTTTCTAGAAATACCGGCAGTTGAAGAGCTCAGATATTTCTGTCGTGTGTGTGTGTGTGTGTGTGTGTGTGTGTGTGTGTGTGTTTCTTTTACATGCCTTGAGCTCAGCTGTGTTTGTGTGTGTGTATGTGACTGTGTGTTGACAGATGGGGCAGTCTTGCCTGCTGAATCAGCACACGTGCGGCTCAACCACTGTAGCCATGGCAACGAGAGGACGCTTTTTTTTTCTTTTTTTTTTTCCTGGATGAGATAAATAAGGACAGGAGCCGCAGGGAGGGTGTGTGAGTGCTTGTCTGTGTGTGTGTGCTTGTCTGTGTGTGTCTGTGTGTGTGTGTGTGTGTGTGTGTGTGTGTGTGTGTGTGTGTGTGTGTGTGTGTGTGTGTGTGCGCGCGTGTAAAACGACCCAGCG
This sequence comes from Clupea harengus, assembly GCF_900700415.2. NCBI lineage: Eukaryota > Metazoa > Chordata > Actinopteri > Clupeiformes > Clupeidae > Clupea > Clupea harengus. The sequence continues at coordinate 15,551,675 of NC_045162.1, read as the reverse complement.
GGAAGTGTGTCAAGCAGTTTTCTCAGAGGGAGAGTGGTAGAGGGAGGGAGGGAAGGAAGGAGAGTGCGTACATGTGAGTGAGTGAAAGTGCTTAGGTAGAAAGAAAAATTATTGTATTGTGTTGGTGCTGAGGCTCTTCCTCTGCTTCAGTCTCGTTACACACCATAGGCAAGGATCTTACTATTGGCACTTATTGTTATTTGTCTTTGAGGGAACTATTTTTCTTTTGTAATATTGCATTGCACCTCTGAACAGTTTTTTTTGTTTCACCTTATGATGTATTAAAATGAATACAGATAAATGGGTTATACTCTTGAAGGATTTATATTGTGATCAGATTTTTTAAATATTTTTTTAAATACACCTTAATGATTGTGAATGATTTGTTTATTTTTGTTATCCAAAGTCTTCCGTACAGTTATATTTATGCCAGTGAAATTCACATTTCTGAATTGTGGGATGGTGAAGTGCCTTGTTTTCTTCATTTTGTGAGGTGGTTAGTGCTACTGTCTGCACACACAGTTGTCACACTTGCGGTGAACATCCGGCTTCTGGCTCATGAGGGATTTCCCCCCTTTTCACCGGCATGTGTGACCAGTAGTGTTTTTGTCTGATGCTCGTGGTACTTTTATTTACCCTTTTGTGCATAGTGTGGTTTTACAGTAGAACTCTTGTGTGCCGTTTCTGCTGAGGGGATAGAACGAGACTGAGCAGGCAGTTATTTTTAAATGTGCAGCGTGCTGAGCACCATCTGGCATTGCATTGATTAGTTGTCAATATTTATCTGTCAGTCTAGACTGTATTCTGTTGGTCCGGTTCCTCTGTATGCTCTGAATGGAACCTCAGTGTGACTAGTACAGTCTATGGCAAGATCCCATAGATCTAGAGTAGCATCCTGACGCCGTAGCAGCACTGTATTCTGTACCAAACATGGAAGAGGAAGTAGATCACGTGAGCCTTGATCACATGTTTTGTTTCGATATTTGGTATCGTTTCATGACTTAAAGCAACTACGAACATGAAACTAAAAATAGGTACCAATTAAAAAAAACAATCTCAAAAGTCCTTATGATTGTACAAACACACCTGCCATTCCCTCTAGCGGTTCAGGCAATGTAGGTTTAGTTCTGTTGTCTGGGACAGAAATTCCTGCGAAAATGTCAGAAAAGCCTTCATAGCACGATATCACCAACCATTATTGAGAATATCCTGGAGCAACCTCATACTGACCCTTCACTACTAGTAATCACTCCACGATTTATATACTTTAACCGTTAAATTGAACAACGTCAACATTTCTTCGAAGCCAGAGCAGAGTGGCAGGAAGCGATATTATAATGTTACGTTTGACAGTTTTCGAGTGAGGAAAGGGAGCAAATGGAGCAAGGGAAATGTGCAAATTAACATGTAACGTGAAGACAGGTGAGTGCTTATTAATGTGCGCAAATTGCCTCTCACTCAACTTGGCTGCAGAGTTACCGTATTTGTTGCTTGGCAACGCTTGATGCCGGAAACTTAGGTTGGAACTATTTACGGAGAATGAATAAACAAAATGGAAATAAACTAAACAAGACACACTCTGGTGTCTCAAATTCAATTAGTCGGTAGTAGAACGGTTGTATAAAAGCAATATGGTCGGTAAAGGATAACCTCACAGCTGTGATGCGTGTGGCCGGTCCTATGGCCAAATCACAGGCGTGAGGATATACTTTACCAACCCCACAAACACGAGTGTGATATTGTTTAAAAAATTTGCTCATGCATTGAGCATCATCAGGTCCCTCAGCACAGTAGGATGTTGTGGACACAGTGAACACGGTGGAGGCAACCTATCTAGTATTTCAGCATCTGTTAGTGTGTCGTATTGAATCGTAAAGGTGTGTCACTTCCCATTTGTCCTTCCGCTATGCACTTTCTCATCGCTGCTTACTCGTATCTATAAGGCTGTCTTCCTCTTTTTAATCAATACTGAGGTATTCTATCTATCCTATATTCTCTCTATCCTCTATTGTGGTGACTGCCTCCCACTTTTCCTTTCTCTCTCTTTCTTTCTCTTTCTTTTTTTTCTCTCTCATTCTCTGTCCCTGTCACCCACTTGAGCGTGCTGTCTGAACCTGAAGTTCCTCTCGTACTGAGCAGGACACCATTGCAACATCACCTGTTTGATAAAACTGACTGGTCTCACACTGGCCTAATCCCAGCTCTCTCTCCTTGCTGCAGGATTTGTCGGGCTCCATTGATGACCTGCCCACGGGTGCAGAGAGCGCGCTCAGTCCCGGCGTGAGCACCTCGGGCGTGTCGAGCAGCCAGGGCGAACAGAGTAACCCGGCACAGTCCCCCTTCTCCCCCCACACCTCACCCCACCTGCCAGGCATCCGCGGGCCCTCACCCTCCCCCGTGGGCTCGCCCGCCAGTGCCAGCGCCTCCCGCTCTGGTCCGCTCTCCCCTGCCACCATGCCAGGTGAGACTGGGCATTACACACACACACACACACACACACACACCTCTAACATATGTCAGACTAGTGCACTTTGGTGGACCTCTCTGTCACTGAAGTGAGTTTTATTCTTGATGTGATTTTGGTCGACTAACTGGGTGGTACTACTGCTATATGAGGAGCGTGCTCACACATACATACATACATACGCACGCACGCTCACACACATACGCACGCTCACACACACACGCACGCTCACACACACACATACGCATGCATGCTCACACACACACACACGCATGCATGCTCACACACACACACATACGCACGCTCACACATACACATACGCACGCTCACACACACACACACATACGCACGCTCACACACACACACATACATACACACGCACGCTCACACACACACATACGCACGCTCACACACACACATACGCACGCTCACACACACGTTGATTCTTTTCCTTCCTTTCCCTACCCCTAACCTAGAGTTGAACCTGAGTTTGTTTTCCCCCAAGGAGACTCTGGGACAAATCTCCCAGCCGCTGCTGTCCTACCATGTCTTATCTTAGCAATTAATTGTGTGGGCTGTTAGTGTACAACACCAAATAGAATCAAAACAGCAGTATGTGTCTGACAAGTGGCATTATTTCCACCAGTTAGGGGCATTTCTTGTCCAGTACTGTAGAATTATCTTGAGGTATGGGGCAGTAACTATAGCTCTTGGCGCTGAAGTGTTTCAGAATGGGAAACAGAAATACAGCTCTTGCCAATGCATTTTTTTGTAAAAGATGCACGTGAGTCTACTACACAACGCTTTTTGCTATGCAGGTGAAATTATATTCGTAACTTGGGCTCTCCCATGATTTTTGGAGGCTGGTTGATACGGGATAAAACCTAATTTACTACTAACAAAATCATTTGGCCGAAGATTCTTTGGCCCATTTGTAAAAGTAGTTAGTTTTGGCCTGATGATGATTGGGTGAGATGACCTGATGTTATTGTGTTGTCTTATTTAAGCAATGAGCCGTGTGGACTGTTAGTGTAGAGCAGTTATACTGCAGCGGACTCCATAGACCAGTTGTAAAAGTGTTTAGGTTTGGCCTGTGATGAGATTGGATGATCTGATGTTATGGCGTCATTGCTGCACAGGGAACCAGATGCCCCCGCGCCCCCCCAGCGTGCAGTCAGACGGGATCCTGCACCCCTCCATAAACCAGTCGGGCATGGGCCAGGAGAGAGGTGAGTGTGCACCCCCAGGAGTTTGTGCACGTTAGACACTCCAATGGCATCAGTTCTCACCAACGTTATTGGACCAACAGTGTATGATATCCACAGAGAAGGGCTGAGCAACTGTTTTGGGAGCGTTGGTGCTGCTCAGAATCCATCAAAGAAGATTCCCTTTTTTTCATGGTGTTCCTCAACACTGTGCCCAAAATACTATCCAGTATATTAAGCTCGTTATGCATCAAAGGTCATTTTGGCCTTAGTGTATCAGTGAACAACAGGATTGTTGTATTGTTCTGTCTGTGTTTGACTTCCTGTCTGTCTTACTCTCCTGTCTTCCCTTCCTCCCTCACTCCCTCCAGGCTTCATGCAGAGGAATCCTCAATTGCCCTACGGTTCGCCCCAATCAGGCTCCGCCTTATCGCCGCGCCAGTCCTCGGGTGCCCAGATGCATGCTGGGATGGGGCCCTATCAGCAGAATAACTCCATGGGGAACTACGGACCCCAGGGTGCCCAGTATGGCCCTCAAGGTAAGACCCAGAGCTTGATCTTTACAAACGCATTACATCTATTTGTTGTCAAAGTGAATCCAGTGGAAGACATGATTGTGATTGAGGTTTTTGTGATGAAAAATGTTGTGCACCGCATCTGTAATTAAACTTTTTAATCTAATTCAGTTTTTTTTTATATAGGGAATAGAAATTTGCCCTGAGGTTCTCCCCAAATGGCACCCAAGTTAGAACTTAATCGAGCTCTTTCAGATATACTCGGCATAGACCAAATTGACCTTTCTGTGTTGATGAAATGCTTTGAGGCTGAACGGGAAGCGCCAATTGAAGTTTGATGAGTGTCATTCCCACTAGCCATCCAGCCTAGCCACTATGTAGTTCTGTGGTTCGGGTCTGAACACCCCACGGAAATGTAAGAAAACCCTTCACAGCACCACATTGCCAACAGTATCGCCAGAAACTGCCAGTTAACATGTTGGCTAGCTTTTATAAAATCCAACTGTGCTGTTGGTGTTTGCAATGTTTTTGCACTAGTGCAGTGACCAAATCCGCAATGCTTCTTTAAGACAAGTTGAGTTCACCTAATCGGGGGTTTAGCTTCTGGGCTAGCTGTATGGAATTTGTGTTGATCACAGATATGACTCTTAATCATTTAGCTAGTTATGTTTAGCATACTCTCTGTGCAGGGCCTCACTGTGTATTATATTTACCAGGTATCTGTAGCACAGCCATAGTGATAGATAATCTCTTAGAGATAAAGCTAGCATAGAACAGAGGAGAACTCATTGAAACCCTCATATCCAGTCTTTGATTTGAAGTAAATCTGAAGCTTTGTTTGGTGCTAATTACGCTAACAGCTGCAAAGACAAGATGTGATGTTGCCTGCGAAGTGGTTCTGCTCTGATCTGGGTCTGTATGACCTCTTCTGAAGATGGCACCAGATTAAGCAGCTGGAGAGAGGGGTGTGATTGTAGTTGATGCTTTGATGGATAATTATCATGGGCTTGTTATGGAATTATAAAATCTGGAGAAATGAGAAACCACTCATGACAACATTTTGTGTTTTACACCAAGGGCAGGTTTTCTTTCCAAAATTCTGTCCGACTGTAAGCGGTTTGGGTGAAATCCCAACTTTTCTGAGAAGCAGGAGGCCCTCCAGACTGAACCTCAGCCTTCCCGTCTGAGCGAGGGCCCACTAGATTGCACTGCTGCTATTTTTAGTCGCAGAAAAAAGAGGGAGCTGACGTAGATTGGCTCACGTCAGCCTCCATGCCTCCTTTGCCTTGCCATGCCGTGCCTGCAGCTGCGTCTGCCTGCCTTAGGAGAGCCGTAGCTAGCGCCAGCCTCTGCTTGTGTCCTCGCTTGCCCACCCACCTACCCAAGAGCCCGCCAAGAAAGGCCAGATAGGCCCTTGCATCACCTTGTGACGCTGTAGCCTGTCCCCGTCACCGTCAGACGTGCGAAAATCTGAGGCCCAGTAACTCTGACATTAGCGAGAAGGGAGAGACTACGCTCATCTACGTGGAGCTGATGGCTTTTTGGATGCCGAAATAGAGCTTGGCTTATTCTTTATAGAGCTGTGATGATCGTTTAGTACGATACTGACGCGGTTTACATTCAGAATATGTTATTTTGATGTGCCATTGTGTTTAGGGAGGGTTGTCTTGAAGATGACCTGGAGTTCACTGCTTTCTGAACAGTCGATGTTTCAGAATTTATTTGATGGTGTTATCTGATCCTGGTTCCTTTGTTTTGCCTTGTTGTGTTTACCACATTGTTGTGTCGGTGATGGAGGGGGGCTCAAATGTTCTGCATGGTTCTATGCTGTTCCAGCAACAGGTTTTTCCTGTTCCTCTTAGGTTACCCTCGGCAACCTGGATACAGTGGCATGCCCAATGCCAATTACTCTGGCCCTGGCATGGGCGGATCAATGAACCCCATGCCTGGCCAAGGAGGGGGTCCTGCCTATGCAGGCATGCCCCCTGGACGGATGCCACCAGGGCAGATGGGTGTCCGACCCCCCTATGGCCCTGGTATGGGTCCCGGCATGGGCCCCAACATGGGCCCCAACATGGCCAACCTCCCCCAGGTGGCCTCCGGAATGTGCCCACCTCCAGTCCTCAACCGGAAGCCACAGGATGCGGCGGCGGCGGCGGCAGCAGCAGCCGCGGCGGCCATGCAGCATGGCGCTGCCAACTCACAAATACACAACAGGTACCATACACATTCATAATATCAACCAAATCCATACGAAACAGGTACAGAGAAACACTTGAGAAACCTCAGAGCTCAGTTACATGATCGGTGGCGTTAGTAGACAGATGACTGCTATTCTCTGAGCATTTGTACTTGCTGACCCCAGATTGTGTGGCATTGTACCCTGGAGTCACTTGGTAATCTGTAATGGGTAGAAAGTTGAAGATAAAAGAAAATGTTATGAGTATGGTGTAATCTCAGATTAGGTCGATCAGCCTGGTGTTGTGGGTTATCTTGAAGTACGAGAGCCTAAAGGTGGTGTGTTATGTTTTGTGTCTACTCTCTCAGGTTGCCTGGGTACCCCAATATGTCGCCTGGCATGATGGGAAGTGGCCCTCCCTACGGCCCATCCATGAACAATATGCCCGGCATGATGAACACCCAGGGACCCCCTTACCAAATGGGGGGTAACATGGCTAACAACAGCAGTGGTAAGATCTGCATTCGCAACTTGGGTCAGGCAGCAAAGCAAAGAAGTTTGTAATCACCGCACTATTACCTGTAGGGACATTCACAGTCTAAGCATGTCGGAGTGACCCCAAGTGAAGAGTGAGCTTTTTCAGTTTCAGTAATTTGATAACTTTCTTGAGGTTCACATATTTTGGTTATGAAGCTAGAACTTTTAACTGCTTAAGTTCAGATGTTTGCCTTCGAAATCATGGACAGGTTTATTTTTTCTCTGCAAGATGCAATCTTCACTTTCCTGACCATGTTATGAGTGCTAGTCATCAGTGCCGTTTTTGCACAAAGTAAATATTGAATTTGAGGTTTCCTGAAGCTACAGGCAGTACTGTGGCGTCCTGCATAGCAACAGGTGCCCAGCTGAACTCTGCTGGACATGATTTAATTTCCCTCTGTCTGTCTGCAGGGACGGCCCCCAGCCCAGAGTTCCTTGATGGGAAAATAAACCAGGCGCAGAAGATGAACAACAAGGTGGAAGGAACCCCCAAGACGGAGACCAAATCCAAGGTTCGTTCTTTGATGTCAAGTAAACACAACCAGTGCTAGTCATACCATAGATATTGAACCATCTGTTGCAATGTACAGAATTTACTCTCTTCGTTAATCCATATGGTAGAGCACCAATACAGAGCGTCATGATGCCAATTAATCATGTTGTAAATGTACTTGCCGCTGAACTCGCTCCCTTCTCTCCTCGCGACTTGCCCGTGGTCTTAGAAGTCCAACTCGTCCACGACGACCAACGAGAAGATCACGTGTCTGTATGAGATGGGCGCTGAGCCAGAGAGGAAGATGTGGGTGGACCGCTACCTGGCCTTCATCGAGGAGAAGGCCATGGGCATGAACAACCTGCCCGCCGTAGGCCGCAAGCCCCTCGACCTCTTCCGCCTCTACATCTCCGTCAAGGAGATCGGAGGCCTCACGCAGGTTCGCGAAACTGTTCTAGCAGCTCCGTTCTCTTTGAAAGCTGATGCACCATTTGTATGAGGACTGTATGTGTCAAGAAGGCTTTAGATGTGTCAAGTGTTCGAAGCACTGCTAGTGGTATAAACCAAAAGTACATCCTCAATATTGATGATATGACCAACACAAGACCTTGAATTGCTGTAGAATTTCCCTCAATAGGTTATTCAGCTCTTGTAGAAAACGTCCTTTATCCCTGTACTCACACATCCTTCTCCCCCCCCTCTTACACCATTTCTCTTCCCCGTCGCAGGTGAACAAGAACAAGAAGTGGCGCGAGCTGGCCACCAACCTGAACGTGGGCACGTCCAGCAGCGCTGCCAGCTCGCTGAAGAAACAGTATATCCAGTGTCTGTATGCCTTCGAGTGCAAGATTGAGCGTGGGGAGGACCCAGCGCCAGAGTTCTTCAACACCGACAGCAAGAAGAACCAGGCAAAGGTCCAGCCGCCCTCACCCGGTGAGTGACGATTTCTTGCTGGATAGGAGAAGGCTGATGGATGGTATCCTTTGAAGCTGTGTGTGGGTCTGTGTCAGTACCAGGCAGGCTTTGCTTGTACTTTTACTTCCCCAATTTGTATGTAAAACTGAGACACTACATTACCGTGCAAGTAATTTGGTGATGTATATTTGAAAGGGTGAGCCGTTTATACCTTGACTCTATACATTGTGTGATTGTGTGTGTCTCTCCTAAATGTCTTTTCTCCCTTGTGTTGCAGCCGGCTCGGGCTCCCTGCAGGGACCTCAGACCCCCCAGTCCACCAGCAGCTCCATGGCTGAGTCTGGAGACCTGAAGCCCCCTACCCCAGCCTCCACCCCCCACACCCAGATGCCCCCCATGCCCCCGGGCAGGTGTGTCACATGGATTTCTAGCCTAGCTACTTTTAGCTTAGAGGCGCAAACTCGTCCAATGTGTTGTTTTTTTCTTTTTTGAGAAAGAGCGCTGAAAAAAAACCAACCTTTTGATTATTATTGATTGATTTGATTAAGACAACAGTGCGATGTATGGTAATTTTCTCCTAAACTGAAGATCGTTTGTTTTAGTGGAGTAGATGAGTGTTAAAAGAACACTTGAGATTAATCTGAGTAACTGAAAGGAGGAATGTTGTTGTTTTCTTTGCCAAAATGATGTGATTGTTAAAGTACGTGATTTCAATTTTACCATTTTCCTGGATGCAACACTACCATTTTCAGAATTTCACTAGGGAGCAGTGTAGCAGGCACAATGCCCTATTTGTCGTGTGTGTGTGTGAGGGGGTGTTCTGGGCGATGTCTTACCCCTGCTGTCTCGTAGGAGCAGTGTGAACCTTCAGGATCCATTTGCTGAAGGCAGTGACCCAGCCTTCTCCAGGAGGAACTCCTTGACCCCTAACTCAGGCTTCCAGCCTGGGATGGCCACTCCTGAGATGGCTGGCCGCATGGGGCCCTACGAACCCAACAAAGATCCCTTCGGCGGCATGCGCAAAGGTAATCATAACAACAACAACAGTAACGCACCACGAAATTCATCATGGGTAGAGACATTTCTCCCGAGTTGGAGGAGGGAACTTGATACCCGTGGAGCTGTTGTTCTTAACTTCATTTGAAATAATTCAGAAGCACAGCATCCATCACCTGCAGAGAACCATGTTTGTGGACATTTACGTCCATCTATGTGTTGCTAAAATTATGACGAGTGCACAGTGCTAGAACTCCCCGATACTCAGTGGCACTCTATAGAAAAAATTGCATTTAATTGAATTGCCAGTTGCTGCTTTCCCGCGGACAAGCGTTTCCCTGATGCCAAGTTTGTGTTTTTCCTCCAGTGGGAGAGCAGTTTATTCCTTCTGGCCAGGGGCCCAACAGCAGCATCGGGGAGTCCTACAACCGCGGCCCCGCGGGTCCTATGGGCAGCATGCCCCCTATGGGCCAGAGGCCGCAGTACCCCTACGGCCCGGGCTACGAGAGAAGGTAAGACCCCGACCTGCTCTCTAGCCACACTGGCCAAGGATGTCAGATTTGTCCTTTGTGTTTGCATGCATCCCATGGCTCAGCGCCTACAGAAAAGTGCTACTAGCTCTTGGGTCATTGGCTTGATAGGGGTCATTGGCAGGGAAGACAGAGGAATTAAAATGTTTGTTTGTGTCTGAGATTCATCACAATCCACTTTATTGATATGTAGGACAGGGTTATGACTAAGTGTTGTACAAACCGTAAAAACTGTTATGGGACAAATTTACATAAACTGAAGGATCATTATGAAGTTTAAGGGCATTCATATTTTGCACAAAATGGTGTGGTGTTGGTAATCTGATACATACAATTAATACATACAATTAAAATGATTTGTGTGTTGTTAATGTGGTACAGCTATGCCAAGATTGTAGTGACCATTTGGAAAAACTCTGATTATCTGGAGTTTTGTACTCTGATGGAAAATAGGCAGTTCTAGAGAATAAATGGACATGAACTAAATGGATATGGAACTGATGGCTTGAGAAGCCTCCCCTGTCAGATGTCATTGGATAGGAATGTCCAGTTTCATTCCGTTGGCAAGTGCATAAAAGTGCTGTGCTGTAAATACAGGTTAGTGTGAACTGATGGGCAGTTGATAGAAATAAATAGCAGACACGCTTGCCAGGTGGGACCACAATAAAAAGGCGGTGGCATGTTTAACCACTTCGGATAGCCCCAGTGTGAAGGGGATGGCAGATCCAGGCCTTGAGAAATGGAACCATTAAAGAACAATTGTGAGCAAGTTAACGATCGTATCAGAAATCCTTTGGTGGTAATTGGAAAATGTCCCTCCTTGTAATGCTTGAGACGAAGATGGCAAATCAAGGGTCCACATTTTATTGCAGACAGGCTGTAAAGAAGGGGGGGGGGGATTAAATTGCCCGTGTGCTAGTGGGAATATCAGCCAGTGGTTCCCAATGTGATTACAGTGTTGATAGACCCATGTGTTGGTGCATTTCACACACTTGCATACCTACATTTGATTTGACATAAAATCGATTTACAAATGTAAACAGATTGACATTTGACCAACTGGGTTATCATCCAAGTGATTCGGAAAGTTTAAGCCCCTTCATGACATTTCGGCTTAAACCTGTGAATGCTTCCATCCGCTGTGTTTTGCGATTCAAAAATGGACACTCCTAAACATAGGAGGAGCTGTTAACAGCTTTGGGTTCAAAACTTGAGGTTGTCAGGGCAACTTTAACGAAAACGTGTAATAAAAACTCAACAAATGCAATTTGATGCAGATAAACCCGTTTCCATCCACCCTTAGTCGCGTTATACAAGGCGAATCGGGAGTTAATCCACCTTATTCCAGCAAATGCATTTCTCGTTCGATTTAGAAGATTTTATGTGAATTCCAAGCGTTTCTACTCAGGATTTCCTATTTGAATGGTCAAGATTTGCTTTATTAAGTTTGATGGAGACCCAGCTATTCTGTTTGCCTAGCTCCTTCAATTCAAACCTCAGATCTACAGAAGGACTGGATTGGTCTAAGCAGTGTGCAAGCCAGGCTGAGTGAATCAAATGGCAGCCATGTTGTTAGCTCCAGTCCATCAAACCATCCACATTTAGAAATTATTATTATTATTTTTGAAATCTTTTCGAAAAATGGATGCTGCGCAGACACATCAATTCAAAGAGATTTGTGTTTCTGAATGTTCTAGAAGAATTTTCACCATCCAGATGGGGTACTGAATGGACTTGTTATGCATTAGAAACTGTTTAACATGATGTGCTGACCCTGGTGTGTGTGTGTTTGTGTGTGTGTGTGGTTGCTCAGGCCTGAACCAGGAACCATGGGCCCAGAGGGCAGTATGGGTCCCCAGCCAAACATGATGCCTTCCAGCGCTGACACGGGGATGTACTCGCCAAACCGCTACCCTCCCCAGCAACAGCGGTACGTTGAGAGCCCGTTTTTCCTCCGAACTCTGTCACAACATTGAATTTTAATACACTGATGAAACTGTATGAGGGTGTCTTGTCTTCCCATGGTATTGTAAGTGTACTGATGGCTGTAAGCTGGTTGTGAAGGCTGTTTCTGAGGTGGGTGGTTCTCTCTTGTCCTCTCAGGCACGATTCCTATGGAAATCAGTATCCTGGACAAGGGACTCCCCCTGGTGGTCCTTACCCCAATCAGCAGCCAGGAATGTACCCTCAGCAACACCCGGTGAGTTGCTGTTTTACATTGTATTCCAATTGGAAATGGTGTCAAATTGATATGATGGGATTCTATATGACTATATGCGGTGCAATAGTACGTTTATAGACATAGTTAGTTACAGACTTAATTTTAGGCCATGTATGGGCAATAGGCTTGCTGGTTTGTTACACTTGAGACTTGTATACCAACATTACTCCGTTGTAGTAAGTATGTTGGTATGTTACTCCTCTCCTTTTGTAGAACTACAAGCGACCTGTAGAAGGCGGTTATCCCCCAGCAAAGCGTCACGAGGGGGAGATATACAGTGGCCCCTTCACTGCTGAACAACAGCAACAGCGGCAGCAAGCTCAGCAGCAAGCGCAGCAGCAGCAAGCGCAGCAGCAAGCGCAGCAGCAACAGCAACAACAGCAACAGCAACAACAGCAACAACAGCAGCAGCAGCAGCAGCAACAGCAACAGCAACAGCAGCAACAACAACAACAACAGCAGCAGCAACAACAACAACAACAGCAGCAGCAGCAACAACAACAACAACAACAGAGACAGCAGCAGCAACAGGAGCAGCAGTCCTCTGTCCCTCACACTGCAGCCTCCAGCGGCCCAGGTGCTGCCCAGCAGGAGATGTTCAACCAGTTCAGCGGAGGCTACGCAGGTCCCGAGCGACGCCCAGCAGGCCCCGGGCCCCAGGGCCAATTCCCTTACCCGTTTGGCCGTGAACGCATGCAGCCTGGCTCGGGCCACAGCTCCCAGGGCTCCATGCCCTCGCAGATGATGGGCAGCCCCATGCAGCAGTCAGGCCCCGAGGGTCCCCAGTCGGGCATGTGGCAGGGCCGCGGCGAGATGGGTTTCTCCAACTACCCCAACCGGCAGGGGCCGCCAGGGGGTCCCCAGCAAGGTCCCGGCTTCCACCCTGGCATGAACCGCTCGGAGGAAATGATGTCGTCTGAGCAGCGCATGAATCACGAGGGCCCGTGGCCGAACCAGATGGGCCCCAGGCAGCCCCCCTACGGCCCCGGCGGATCCGGGCCGCCTTTGAGCCGGGCCTTGCAGCCCAACTACCAGTCTCCGCAGTCCATGCAGAACCACATTCCACAGGTGTCCAGCCCCACCCCCATGCCTCGGCCCATGGAGAGCCGGACGTCACCCAGCAAGTCGCCCTACATGCAGGGGGGCATAAAAATGCACAAGGCGGGAGCGCCCGTGCCAGCTTCACACATCGTGCAGCAGCCCATGCAGTCACCCCTCATGAGGCGGGACATGCCTTTCCCCCCGGGCTCCATCGAGGCCTCCCAGCCTGTGCTGAAACCACGCCGGAGGCTCACCATGAAGGACATCGGTAAGTGCTGAAACATTCCAAAATCTAAGAATGTGGTGTGGACTCTATAGAGTTGGGGTATGTATTTCACATGGAATTGAACTGGAACTTGTGTTGTCCATAGTGTTCCTTTTATAGGTGACCTTTTCATAAAACCTTTTTTCTTATTATTCTTTTGAACATTTTAGAACGCTTCACGAGTTGTATATTGAAGATTGAACTGTTTTCGTTCCGTCATTTGAAATAAGAAGTATATTAGCACTGGTGCTCAAGCGCAGCAATCTTAAGTGTTATAGAATTGGAAGCCTTGCTGTTCGTATCATACATTTCTGTTGGTCCAGTTCAATTTAGTTTGACATGGTTTCCACTTCCTTCACAGGCACACCAGAGGCGTGGAGAATAATGATGTCACTGAAATCAGGTCTGCTGGCTGAGAGCACATGGGCCTTAGACACCATTAACATCTTGCTGTATGACGACAACAGTATTACCACTTTCAACCTCTGCCAGGTAAGCCGTATTCCTTGCCATTACCAGTAAGCAGTCATGCTGCCACATATTTATGGCCATGAGTGTATGGCTCCCTTTAGCCTTACCATGCTCCAATGACTGCTGACAGATTATGTCATAGTGTATGTGTATGGCTTAAGTGAAATGGAAAAATTGACAACCAAATTCTTTTGTCACACAGCTTCCTGGTTTCCTGGAGCTGATCGTGGAGTATTTCCGGCGCTGCCTGATTGAGATCTTCGGCATTCTGAGGGAGTACGAGGTGGGTCATCCAGGGCAGCGGATGCTGCTGGACCCCAACGCGCTCAACAAGGAGGAGAACGGTCTGGAGGGTGAAGACAACCTGCCCGAGGACATGGAGGAGGGAGGAGAAGACACAGACGAGGAAGATGAGGAAGAAGACGAGCAGCCGGCCGTGACAGACACGCCTCTGGTCAAGCAGGAGGAGAAGGAGAGGGCGGTAGACGAAGATGGGGTTGGGAAGAGGGAGGAGAGCAAGGGGAAAGAGAACGCGGGAACCTCTTCCAAGGAAGGGTCTGCCTCAACTGAGACGCCGTCATCCTCTGAACCTGCCACGCCCCAGGAAAAGCCCAAGCAGGCCAGCAAATTCGACAAGCTTCCCCTGAAGGTGGTGCGCAAGAAAGACCCATTTGTGGTGGACTGCTCGGCACGACTGGGCCGGGTGACGGAATTCGACAGTGGACTAGTCCACTGGAGTGTGGGCGGGGGTGATTTCACAGAGCACATCCAGACCCACTTCGAGAGCCGGCACAACACCCTGCAGACTCGCAAGCAGCCTGCAGCCCCAGTCCAGACCTTGAGCAGGAGGAGAACCAGCGTCAAAGACAAAGACAGGGACTGGTCGACTGCCTCCACCTCCAGAGAAGACAAGAGCACAGAGGAGGAGGGGAAGCCTTCACAATCTTCGTCATCGTCGTCATCGTCCTCTTCCACAACAAAGACAACAGCGGCAACAAGCAGCACTTCAGACGCTAGGAAAGACCCCACCTCTTCCGCTGACAACTCCGCCGAGGTGTCGTCACAGCCGAAAGAGGCGGCAGAGAGGATACCCAGCTCTGTAGACAGCACGGGGAGCGGGGGCGTCTTGACCGAGCCCATCATCCCCCAGCGCGTGACCACCATCCTGGAGGACGAGCCGCACAGCAAGGACGATTCTCCACTGGGCACGCTGGCCGACTGGCAGGACTCTCTGGCGCGCCGCTGTGTCTGCGTCTCCAACATCGTGCGCAGTCTCTCCTTCGTGCCCAGCAACGACTTGGAGATGTCCAAGCACCCGGGCTTGCTGCTGCTGCTGGGCCGCCTGGTGCTGCTGCACCACTGGCACCCCGAGCGCAAGCAGGCGCCGCTCACCTACGAGAAGGAGGAGGAGGCCGACGAGAGCATGGGCAACGACGTCGACGAGTGGTGGTGGGACTGCCTGGAGCTGCTGCGCGAGAACTGCCTAGTGACGCTGGCCAACATCTCGGGCCAGCTGGACCTGTCCATCTACCCGGAGAGCATCTGCCTGCCGCTGCTCGATGGCCTGCTCCACTGGGCTGTCTGCCCGTCGGCCGAGGCCCAGGACCCCTTCCCCACGCTGGGTGCCAATGCGGCGTTGTCGCCGCAAAGACTGGTCCTGGAGACGCTCAGCAAGCTGAGCATCCAGGACAACAACGTGGACCTGATCCTGGCCACGCCGCCATACAACCGGCTGGAGAAGCTCTACGGCAACCTGGTGCGACTGGTGGGTGAGCGCAAGGTGCCTGTGTGCCGCGAGATGGCGGTGGTGCTGCTGGCCAACCTGGCGCAGGGTGACAGCATGGCGGCGCGGGCCATCGCCGTGCAGAAGGCCAGCGTGGGAAACCTGCTGGGCTTCCTGGAGGATAGCCTGGCCGCCACGCAGTTCCAGCAAAGCCAGGGCTCACTAATACACATGCAGGCCCCCTTCGAGCCCACCAGCGTGGACATGATGCGGAGGGCAGCCCGTGCCCTGCACGCCCTGGCCAAGGTGGAGGAGAACCACTCGGAGTTCACGCTGTACGAGTCGCGGCTGTTGGACCTGTCTGTGTCGCCGCTCATGAACTCGGTGGTGTCCAACGTCATCTGTGATGTACTGTTTCTGATCGGCCAGTCATGACAGCCGGGGGGAGCGGTGGCTCCACCTCCTCCTCCTGGTTCGTCACTCCCCACCCTTCCATCCCCATACACTTTTCCCTTTTCCTGATCCTACCCCTAAGCCCCACCCCCGCCTCCCCTTCTCCTCCCATGGTGCACTGGTGCTGTGTAAAAAAACAGGAGCAAGGGGAATGAAAAATTGGGGAATATACTTTTATTTTGTCCTTCCTTATTTTTCCTTTGCTTACCTTTTTTTAATTTATGCAAATCTTCAGATCCTTCAGTCCCTTCCTTTACCGACCTTAGATTCCATGTCTCATTTTGCTGCGTCTCAACGAAAGAGATGATGTCATAACGTAGCTGTGGATCATGAACTGCTGTGGTAACTGACACAGACTGAACTGTTTGACGCCAACTAAGACGACACAGACCCCTGGTTTATCTGTTGCTGCCCAAGGGGGTTTTGGGGGCTGGGTGGGAATACTCTTATTGTTATTTTTTAATAAAAAATAAAATAAATAAACTTAATAAATAGTTGACAGAACACAAAACCACAAAAACCAACAAACTACAAAAACTGTAACCAAAGTTGCTGTCTCGTTTACAGTGAGTTTGGGAAAGGGGGTGTGAACTTGGCCCTGCCTTTCTGGGGAGGGGGGAAAGGGGCACAAACAAGTCCAACCTCTGGTTCATATTTGGAGTCCAAGCAGACTGTGAGAGATGCAGCGGTGATGTGTCGTCTCTGAAATGGGCTGCTCCTCTTGCGCCACCACCACCACGTCCTTCTCATCGGACAAGAGCAGACGTCATAGAGAGGGGAGGCTCGGGCAGTAGATTGTAGTATATTTTTTTTTTTCTTTTTTTTTTTGTACAGTGCTTATTACAGCTGTACCCTTTCTGTAACACTGTTTCACATTGAGATAATGATGATGACATGATAATGATGGTGATGATTACTCGATGATAGTTTTTAAAAGGTGGGGAAAAAATGAGAAGTTTTTAACGGTGAAGACAAGAAAGAAGCTTCAGAAAGGCTTTCTCCCCAAAGGATCGAGAACCTACAACACCCTTACCTCCTCTTTAAAAAAAAAAAAAAAAAAAAAAAAAAACCTTGATTGTATGAATCGACCCTTATGAAAAGAAATCACCTCTTAGGACTGGTTTTGAACTTAAGATGCAGCGTAGGCTGTGGTGTAAATAAGATGTTGTACATTACACTTTCTCTCTCTCTTCCTGCTCCCCTTCTCTTTCTTTCTCTCTCTTTATCTCTCTCTCTATCTCTCTCTCGCTCTTTGTCACATTCTTATGCTACTTCTCACTGTTTGTATCTATGAAGAATGGACATCCACACCTGAGTTGGGTTCATTGCATCAGAAGCTCTGTAGGGATGTTAACAGACCCCTCCTATGGCCGCTCACTACTGCTCCTTCTTAGAACAGCAGACACAGCTGAAATATTTTAATTTCATCTTGTGGTACAACAAAATAAACTCTAGATGAAGAAACACAGAAATTTGAGTTTTTTTCTCGCTCTCGCTCTCGCTCTCTCTCTCTCTCTCCAGTGATATGGATTCTGCATATTTGTATTTCAGACTATGTAGCTAAAAACTTAATGTAAATTCCTCTTTTTTCCCCTTTTTGGCTCAATGAATATCATTTATTCAGTATGAAATCTTTATACTATATGTTCCATGTGGTCAGAATAAATGTACATTAAATCTTCGTAAGATGTTTGTGATTGTTTTATTCTTTTTGTTTGCTTCCTTTCAAACTACCATCTGCCAAGTGTCTTAATACAGAGTGAAGTACTCTTCCAGTACATTCCATGAACTATTACCGCTCATATTTCATTGATGATCTAAAGAATTTCCTGCCCTACTTTTTGAAATCCTCTAACACGCTTTGGCATTTGAGGCATTTTGAAAGTGCTAGGTGTACATAGTTAATCACACGTCGTGCTGCAGTTGGGGGAGAATTACAGAGAAGTAGGAGACATCTCACACCCTGGGTAAGGATGAGATGCCCAAACGGCCTGCATCAGGCAGTTGTCACTTAAACAGAGAAGCAGTTTATTTTTTTAACACTACACAGAAGTGGCGTTGATACACGAGAGTGCATTTAATGGGCTGATTTTGTCATGAGGTCAGGGATTCAAAACATTTCAAAGGGATTTACAGGAACAGCTCAATTGAAAGTGTGGTCAAATGAATGAGGCCATCAAATGATCGAGGCCAGTCTATTAGGACATGCTGACCACTCAGCCCCCTCTGCTATCTATGTTGGGCCCAAAGAGCGACGTGCATGGTAATGAAAGTAACTTTTACTTTAGACTTTAAAGAGCAAACAGTTTTTAGTCAGTTTGCTGGTGCCTGGAATGAAGAATATAGGTAAAACTTAAGACAACAACTTACTTGAAAAGAGTAAGTATTTTGGTCTTCCTTGAATAGTTGACCCGGAAGAGTTTTGAAATGTCATACTGCGGCTTCAGCAAATGAGAGCAGCGTTCAGTGAGCAACTATAGGCAAATGAGCTCGAGCGACTTCTGGTTACGATTTTTCAAAATAAAAGTCCCTAATTAGCCCCGTGTTTTCTTAAACTATCAGAGATATTAATTTCATAGTAACATCAAAATGGGTTAAAAACGATTCACTGATGTTACAAAAGTATGGTTTTCTTGTTTTAATATAATGAACAATGACTAAACAGACAATATTGTATTAAGAAAAAGTAAAACACACCCCAATATGCTGATAAAAGGATTATGCCTTCATTAAAGTTGGTTGAACTTGTTCAGAACACTGTAAAGAAAGGGTAAAATATGTTTAGCAGTCATTATTCTGGTCATTCACTGTGAAAAAACACTTGACACACAGATCACACAGGTGAAAAGGGATTATCTCCAATGCCAGGGTATTGCCATGTGACACGTATCACACTTTGCTGATGAAACTAAAGATTGTGTCTCAATAAAAGTGGGGTGGAATATGTTCAGGACACTCAAAACATTAAATAAAATGTGTGAAGTAGTTGAGATTTACGTCCCTGAAGGCTCCACAATACTTTAAACACAGGTGATCAGACAGGCGAAAATGCATCAACTTCATTGGTAGGGCCATGTGACATGTATCACTCTTTGCTGAAAAAACTAAAGATTGTGTCTCAATGAAAGGGGGGTGGAATATGTTCAGGACACTCCAAACATTAAATAAAATGTGTGAAGTAGTTGAGATTTACGTCCCTGAAGGCTCCACAATACTTTAAACATAGGTGATCAGACAGGCGAAAATGCATTATCTTCAATGGCAGGGCCATGTGACATGTATCACTCTTTGCTGAAAAAACTAAAGATTGTGTCTCAATGAAAGGGGGGTGGAATATGTTCAGGACACTCCAAACATTAAATAAAATGTGTGAAGTAGTTGAGATTTACGTCCCTGAAGGCTCCACAATACTTTAAACATAGGTGATCAGACAGGCGAAAATGCATTATCTTCAATGGCAGGGCCATGTGACATGTATCACTCTTTGCTGAAAAAACTAAAGATTGTGTCTCAATGAAAGGGGGGTGGAATATGTTCAGGACACTCCAAACATTAAATAAAATGTGTGAAGTAGTTGAGATTTACGTCCCTGAATGCTCCACAATACTTTAAACATAGGCCTGCACACAGGCGAAAATGCATTATCTTCAATGGCAGGGCCATGTGACATGTATCACTCTTTGCTGAAAAAACTAAAGATTGTGTCTCAATAAAAGTGGGGTGGAATATGTTCAGGATACTCAAAACATTAAATAAAATGTGTGAAGTAGTTGAGATTTACGTCCCTGAAGGCTCCACAATACTTTAAACACAGGTGATCAGACAGGCGAAAATGCATCAACTTCATTGGTAGGGCCATGTGACATGTATCACTCTTTGCTGAAAAAACTAAAGATTGTGTCTCAATGAAAGGGGGGTGGAATATGTTCAGGACACTCCAAACATTAAATAAAATGTGTGAAGTAGTTGAGATTTACGTCCCTGAAGGCTCCACAATACTTTAAACATAGGTGATCAGACAGGCGAAAATGCATTATCTTCAATGGCAGGGCCATGTGACATGTATCACTCTTTGCTGAAAAAACTAAAGATTGTGTCTCAATAAAAGGGGGGTGGAATATGTTCAGGACACTCCAAACATTAAATAAAATGTGTGAAGTAGTTGAGATTTACATTTTTACCCTGGCACCCTGGCATTCCCTTTTCACCTGTGTGATCTGTGTGTCAAGTGTTTTTTCACAGTGAATGGCCAGAATAATTACTGCTAAACATTTTTTACCCTTTCTTTACAGTGTTCTGAACATGTTCAACCAACTTTAATGAAGACATAATCCTTTTATCAGCAGATTGTTGTATGTTTTACTGTTTCTTACTACAATATTTGCAATGATGCCTGTTTAGTCAGTGTTCCCTATATTTAAACAAGAAAATCATACTTTTGTAACATCAGTGAATCGTTTTTAACCCATTTTGATGTTACTATGAAAGTAATATTAATTGTCAATTTTCAGCTACAGCTTAGTCATTATCAAAGTATCCTGTACGCTTAAAATGAACTCACTATATCTTACCTTGTTTTAAAGCAAGTTAATATAATGCACAGTGAACAAAATACCATTATAAAGTCTGATCTAGCGAGTAGACAGATTAGGACTTTATAATGACAAATAGGCTACTATAACTTTCAAACACGCTTTTAACTATTTTCCCGATCATTAGGACAAATGGAACAATAAAACTCGTTGCATAAAAAAGGTTTTTATATTACCCAGTCGATTAACAGGGTTGTTTGTCGTAAAAACCTTTCATTTGATACAACAAACTCATTTTACTTCCTCGTTTCGTTTTACTTCCTGGGGTTATTATGGGTTATCGTTGCTAGCAGAACAGAACTCGCTGAAAGGCAGTGGTCACAACAAACAAGATAGGCGCGAATTCGAGTTTGACACACGGTACTTATGATGTAAATGGAAATATTAGTTTTGACAAAGTCACAAAATATTTCTCTGGGCACTATAGCGCTGTAAAAGTTTAACAGGAAGTCTAACGAATATGCTTCATCGTAAGGGTAAATTAGGCTGGTGTAGCTAGATGTAAGGTTTTTTCAGAGGGATTTTGACACTTTGTGGACCGCATTTTGTCAGGATATGTGGGATGCATTGACACCCACCCATATGAGTCTGAGATGCAGCACATGACAAAGGACGTGCGGTCTGTTTTGCGATTCGCTGTCATAACCAGACTGCTATCTCTTCTGCTGCAGGTAAGTGTAACTAAGGTTGTAAAATTGAGAATAATCTGTTATATATCTGGATCAATCAAATGAATGATTGAATAGTTCTTTGTTGTACCACACCTATACAAAGTGCCCAACTTGTCGTTTACCCAGAAGAGACACTGTTGTAATTGTTCAAGCCAGGCAGCGCATCTCGTGAATGCGCTTACATCATCATCATCATTGTTTATTCAGGGAGAAATTGACTGAGCACAGGGCTCTTTTGCAGCAATGCCCTGATTGAGGCCACATAGTACAGAATATGATATATATATATATATATGTGTGTCTTATACACATATAAGAGATATGCCTGTCAGCGATGCTGAATATGCCCACAATTGTTTGTTTGTAAAACAGAATAAAGAAAGCAAAAAGCTGCAAATCCGTCTCCGTCCCTGACTGCAATACTATGCAGTACTATGGATATTCACATGTATCGTCAGAAGAGCACGCCATCTTGTGGCGTCTTCTGGATCTGTAGCGATTTGCTTTTTGTAACATTTCGAAATGATCTGTTACAAATTCACAGCAATTTTTTCACAATTCTTTGTCCAGGCATTGCTGAATTGTGCCATTCCAGATCATGAAGCAGATGCTTTCAGTCCTCCTCCAGCAGAGAATCCTCTCCTTCTGAATCCCATCACTGAGGTGCTGTTGGGTGGCCTTGGACGCTGGGATGCCCAACACTTCCTCTTCATTGCGGAGCGTGGCTATGTGTTTGAGCACAACTTTGCGTTTTTCCCCCTTCTCCCAGTGGTCCTGCGATCTGTTGCCGCAGGTTTGCTTTGGCCCCTCAGTCCCTGGCTGACGTTGCACGGGAGACTGTTGCTGGCCGTGGCCCTGGTTAACAGTGTACTATTTGTCCTGAGCGCGGTCGCTCTATATGGCCTTGGCTGCTTGGTCCTCCGAGACCGTCGTCTGAGTCTGCTTTCTGCGCTTCTCTACTGCCTGACGCCTGCGAATGTCTTTCTCATGGCAGGGTATTCTGAAAGCCTCTTTGCTGCACTCACGTTTGGTGGCCTCTGGCTTCTGGAGCGGGGGGCGACTGCTAAGGCGTGCCTTGTGCTTGGGCTGGCCACTGGTGCGCGGGCGAATGGCTTGGTGAATGGTGGTTACCTGCTGTACCTGCCCTTGCAGAGGGCACTGTGTCAGGCCAAAAAGCTCAGCAGGGATCCTGGAGACAAGTGGAGGAGCCTGCGCTATGCATGGATTGCCATTCGTTTTATGGCCACTGCTGCTGTTGGTGTTTCTGTCATCAGCTTGCCTTTTGGTGTCTTTCAGTACTATGGATATAAAACGTTTTGTGAGCAGTCATCAACCCAGGGATCAGTATCCCCTAGTCTGCTGACCCTTGCCCAGCAGAAAGGCTACAGAGTTCCCGATGCAGCCTCTCCTATGCCCCCCTGGTGCTTAAAACCCCTGCCTCTTCTGTACTCCTACATTCAGGACGCCTACTGGGATGTAGGTTTCCTGAAATATTTCCAGTTGAAGCAGATCCCCAATTTCCTGTTAGCCCTACCAGTGACTACCCTGGGGCTGCTGGCTCCCTATGTGTACTTCACGTCTGACCCAGAGTATTGCCTGTGGCTTGGCCTCTTCAACAGACATGCAAAAGAGAAAGAAGAGAAGCCACCCTCTGGATTCTACAGCAGGAAGGTTTTTGTCTATGTTGTCCATGCCACCGTGTTGCTGCTCTCTGGCTTATTTTGTATGCATGTACAGGTGAGAAGGTTCATTATCACTTTGACCTCCTTCCCAAGACCTGTAATCAGGCTAGCATAATTGATTCACAAAATGTAAGCATTCAAATCAAATCTGAGATGAGTCCAACTTTTCACTGTCATCTCATGTTATGTACTGACTACTAAGATTACTTTTTCTGCAGGTTCTGACTCGTTTTCTCGGATCCTCTTCTCCTGTGATCTACTGGATTAGCGCTCATTTACTTGTATCACAAGAACCCTTGCTGGTGGAGGACCACACTGCAGCTTGTGTGATAGAAAAGAAGGAACGGATACCTAATAATATTTCCCTCTTTGGTATGGCGTGGACAAGATTGGATCATAACCCCATTACAGAGTTATTGAATCAGTGGGGATCGTGCTCATTCCGAAGCCATTGCATTTTGGGATATTTCCTGTCCTATTGGGTGGTTGGCCTTGCTTTACACTGTAACTTTTTACCATGGACCTGACAGCGCTGTCATTGGACAGGTGTATCGTTTAATCCTATTGTACATTGTGTGTATTTCAATAAATAAATGCTTTAAAAAAACGGTGACATGAGAGAACACAACCAGGATCTATGTGTTCTGCTGTAAGCCTAATGTTTGTGTATGTATGTAGCCTATGTATGAATTGTACACGATTCATTATTGTTGGCTACTCTATCTTTAAACACTGGGTGTCATTTTTGTCATTCTTTTTTGTCAGGTTCATTTATTTTAACATGAGGCGGGAGAAACTTTACCCTTTCGTTGCTATCCAGGGTTTTACACCAAAAACGTACTTTATCTGTTGTGAAACCTGTCGTATTAGACCACAAAAATCACTCTCACAGACTATCTGGTCGCCTAATGGTTCTGTCCTGTTGAAATACATCATATCCTCACCTCCGCGCCCTAGAATGTGATCTTCGCCACAACTTTGTATCAAATAGTCTTGTCCATGTCTCAGATTCTGCCTTTAGAACGCTGAATTTTTGCAGTGCGTTGCCATGGCACCAAGGTGTAAATTGCATTTTGAAAACGTGACATGAGCTTAGGCAAAACAGTTTTGTGGCTGGTGTAATCGTTTGTATGACAGGTCGAATATCCTTAACTTTACTTCGAAGCCTTGGTGAAACTTTACTATTTACTAGTGAAGCACGTAAAGGCTAGACCAGCTATCGCTGTCATGATGTAACATTATTTAGCTAACGTTAAGAGTTACATGCAGTGATGATACGACCGATGTTTACATAGCACAACATAGAGTAGGCTACCACATTTCTGTCATTTAAACGTGATGGACCACAGCGAATCATCTTTCTCACAGCACCATTGTATTGATAAGTATCCCGATAACTCTGGGCAGCCAAATAGTTTCTATACCACCCGTCTATGCGAAAAGGTAAGTTAAAAAATAGCCTACATTTTCTTGTTTTTTTCCTCATGTGAAGATAATGCGGACAAAACTAAACCATTATCGCTAGAGTATCTATTCACAGGACTGACATTAGGCCTACTCAAATGTATGCTACATAGAGGTTGGCCAGGACACTAATTGCGTGAAAATATGTCCCTTAGCTTATGCTCCAAAAGGCATAGCCTAATAATGTTAGACCTATGATTCACTCAACAAACAATTCACGTATATAGAATTTATAGCCACAGAAATTCAGTGTATGACCTTATCTTTGAAGCTAGTTTGGGGCATTTGTGGGCAAGCATATTCTTCCCTTGCTTTCCATAAAGGCACATACCAGATAAATAATAATAAATAGCAACTTATTTTCAGCTTACCCAGCCAAAGGGAGGCTTTGATCTCACCGACCCCAATGGCTACAAATTAAGCACTGCCTACAACTGCAGACATGATCCGAGCCTGAAAACCTACTTGTACCGTAAAGATATTCATAAGCGTCTGCTGAAGAATGGATTAATTACTAAAGATGACAAAGTAAGCACACCTATCAATATATCAAGAGTGGTTTAATTCACATTTCTTATGACTTATTATGACTTAATGCAATGTATTTTATTTGTCAGGTCACATGCAGTTTCAAAGAGTTCAACACATACAAGAAGTACCTTGCAGAAGTACAGCTGGACCTGGACCATAGGTTTAAGATGGAGCAGGTTCTTCTGTGTAGAGAATTTAGACACTAGTGTATTAAGTTGACCTAGTTCATATAAATGTATTAATGTAATAATAATATAAAATAACTCCATAGATAAAACTATGTACATACTTTCATACATATCAGCCTGAGGATTTTCCAACAATATGCCCTTCTTTACATGGTGTCAGAGAGAGCTGGTGCGCAAGATACTCATTCTCCAGGAGGAGGGCAAAGTCTCTCCAGACGTGTCTGTGACTGACTTAATTGAATGGTTGGTCTTCCATGACCAGGATAACTTGCAAGAAGACATGGGCAGGTGAGGCTGAATTTTTTTTCTCTATAGCCATAACAACACCAGAAACAAAGCATTTACCCTCAGTAATTTGACATGTTTGTAGGCCTGGACCGAGGAAGCCACAGAGTTGCAGCAGTAATGTTTTGAAGCTGCCAAAAGTGAACACACAAAACAAGTCTCTTAAAAAGTCTCACTGCAATGACACCGTAAGTAACTTGTCTGGTCAGGTAATAGGTTTTCAGGAAGCTCTTGCTCTAAAGAAAGTAGGCATACAATAGCGCATAAAATAGTGGAAATATTAATTCAGAAAGGAGTAAAGTAGGACAATGAGGGGCACTTCATTTGTTGCTGTTGTATGTGATTCAAGATATGCCACTCTGCTTTGTGGTGGTTGTAATAAATGGAATGAAAATGTAAAGGATATATTTGCTTGTGTAAAACTCGCCAGCGGCACATGCTGAAGGAGGTGGCAGAGGATGCGCAGAGAGAGCTGAGGCTAGAACAACGCTGGAAGAAGGACCGGCACGAACGAGAACAGCGGGTGCTGTCCTCACAAGTACTTTAGCTTTCAGTATACTTTAGCGTTTCTAGCACCCTTTTCTTCATAATGTTCTTAGTCCAAACTCAAAAGCACACGTCCATGAAACCAGGCACAGCTCTGGCCAATCACCCGTAAAGGGATGACTTAGAGAAAACTCTGTTTTTACTGACTCCAGTCCCAGATGGATATGGGGCGCCGTTTGTAAAATGTTGCACGTTCGAAAATCCTGCTCAGTTTTGCTACATTTAGCATTTTCATATGGAACAAAAAGCACGACAATATTCGAATGTCACTTTTTCAAGCATTTAGAGAGAAATTCATGTAAATTCATGCAATAACTTTTCCAAGGATATTTTTTGGCAGTAACACAAAGTTGTTAAATAATATAAATATTTCATCTAAATGTTAATGTTAAATGTTAAATGTAAATGTTAAATATAAATGTAAATGTTAAATATAAATGTAAATGTTAAATGTAAATGTTAAATATAAACGTAAATGTTCGATGTTATATATAAATGTTAAATATAAGTGTTAAATGTAAATGTTAAATGTAAATACAAATATCAAATGCTAAATGTAAATGTTAAATGTAAATGTTAAATGTAAATGTAAATGTTAAATGTAAATGTAAATGTTCAGTCTACATGTCAGACTTGACGACAGAACATTAGAATATTTACGGTAATTCATAGCTTTCAGTAACACTACCAGGGATACCTTGCGGGCAAAATGTGTCGACCAACAGTGGACATCGTCGAGCAGTGCAACCTACTCAATTACGATCGCCATCAAACACAGATCATACCACAATAGCCAGACAGAGATATCTAGAAAAAAATTACATTTTGGGAACCTGTGATCCCTTTACTGCACCCGCTGATATTTGTATTTCTGTAACGTCGTAGAAGTCCCTGCCTGAGCTCCAGTTTGGAGATATTTACATATATCTAATAGAAAATCCGTCCCCCTACACACCTCAAAAACTGAAAGCCTACCAAAAGCACAGATAGTAATTTAATTTTCAGAAGGGGATGGGTTAATAACGATGTTGTCTGGAAGGTGAAAACTAATAAACATCTTCATTATCAGAGCAAAGATGATTGCCATTTAATAGCTAGCTACCAGCTAGCGAGCTACATACTGTTAGCTAGCAACCTTTAGCCTACCCAACACTGTTCTTTATCATTTTACACAATTTCCTGGTTAACACAAGTACAACCACCTGGTATGGCGAATGATAACTGAAATTATCTTCCCAAGTATTTTCTACTGGCATTGTAGTATTACCAGTTGGATGACAAAATACAGTAGCCTAGCCTACTTGCTTAGGTACTTCAACTACACTCGCAATCTCAGAGCAGAAACCGGGTAATCCAATTTTAATCGTGTTGATGCTTTGTTTCTTGACTTTTCTTGATCTATTCCCGTTTTAGGTAGTTATTCTGATGAATGAGACGACCAAAACAGGGTTAATGCTTTTATTGCAAGCTCCAAAAAGAAGGCTAGTTTACTGCCCGTCTGAGAAAAGACGTCTACAATCAGCTGGAAACAGCCGGGCTTGTCTCCTCGCCGATTTGAACAGCCAACCGAGCAACAACTGTCTGGCATTTTACTACCTATGTCAGACCATTTTAAAGCGGATATATTAAATAATCTTGAATGAAAGATGGTCAGTTCCAGTATAAATTCCAGTGGTAGACAGCTGTGGAGTGTATTTTCTTGCCCGCAAGCTGGTAATTCTGACGTGACGTGAAAACTATGAAAGCCAATTATCGTAAATATTGTAAGGTTCAGTCTTCAAATCTGACATGTAGACTGAACATTTAACATTTACATTTACATTTAACATTTACATTTACATTTAACATTTAGCATTTACATTTAACATTTACATTTAACATTTATATATAATATTGAACATTTACGTTTATATTTAACATTTACATTTAACATTTACATTTATATTTAACATTTACATTTAGATGAAACATTTATATTATTCAACAACTTTGTGTTACTGCCAAAAAATATCCTTGGAAAAGTTATCGCATGAATTTCCATGAATTTCTCTCTAAATGCTTGAAAAAGTGACATTCGAATATTGTCGTGCTTTTTGTTCCATATGGAAATGCTAAATGTAGCAAAACTGAGCAGGATTTTCGAACGTGCAACATTTTACAAACGGCGCCCCATAGATGGACATTTAATGGTCATTGTCATTAACTAACCAGGCTTTTGTTAGAATTAGCTGTGAATACTTTCTCAATTTTACAGAGACAGAAATGCCATGAACCAAAGCTAGCTGTACAAGGCAATGGGCAGAGTGGTTACTTAACCAACATTGGAAATGCACTTTTCAAGGAAAGAAAGGGTAAGGCACAGAATAATCCAGAGGCTAAATAAAAAAAATTCTTCATATATTTTTTATATATATACATAATTCATGAACAATATTTTTTCTTTTATCAAGCAGTGAGCCAGGATAACTTAATGAGGAGGGCAACTCTTAAAAAGGCAACTCTTAAAAAACTGGCCCCACTGCCATTTGTAAAGAAGGTGAATCCTATGTAAAACTGTGCAAGATGATGTAAGATGGACTCATATTCACAATGTTATCCATGCATTTCTCAAACTAACATGTATTTTTTAAACGTTATTTAGGCTGTGTACCCTAAAACTAGTGTGACAGCAGTAAGATCCAAAGACACTTCCAGACTCAAATCCCGTGACATTTCAAGTAAGTGCCTAGTTCTCAATCACAATTTTCCTGTAGCACTCACTGTTCATCAATTTAGAATATGAATGTTTTTGTATGTCTTTACCATATAGAGGGGATTACAGACAGGTCTCTCTTTTGCATGTCCTTTCAGATAACAGAGAGATTTCCATCACCATGTCGCCAAAATCAGTTACACTGGAGACCAATGTTTTGTCCAAACCTGGAGGCAATTGTGGAGATTCAAGTGCTATCCTCACTGTTTCACAACTCAGGTTAAATTTTGAAGGCCAACACTTACAAACCAGACACAAACTACTGTATATTCCAGCTATGACCCACACAGGCACTTCAATAGAGCTCTTTCCTCAAAAGTTACACTAGATGATGTTATGTAGTTTTGTATGCTTTTTGTTACCATAACAGTAGAAATGATTGTTGTTTTATTTTTCAGTGAACAGAATCCGACTGAAGATAAGCAGAAAATATGTGTAAGTGCACTGCAGGCAATCAAATACTGAACAATGTTGTATAATGATTCAATGCCTTAAAAGAATATTCTGCTCTTCGTAGTGAAATATAGCCATGAATTTAGTTTGAGTGCTTCATAACTTTATTTAAGAATGGGGCATGTTTTCCTTTGCCTTCTCAATACAGAATATCATGGAGGAACACCATGAAGTAATCAGAGATATCGTCACTATTGCGATAAATGATATGACGAGTATCATTATCCCTGCTTTGCAGCAGGTCAAACGTGAGCGTTCGCCAGTTAAACAGAGCTCCTCTAAGGACATACCAACTGCTCATAATGACCACCTCAGCCATATTGAGGACACCAAACCAGACAATGGTATTTCACAGCATTCCAGTATTTCACTAGTTACAGGACATCTGTCCTATCTGTCCCCCACTTGTTTATATCTGAAGCTTGAGGAGCCAGACAGTAATGAGACTGAATCACTCTTGTGTGGCAAACTTTGTATCCTAAACGCTGACCTGCTGAATAAAGCGGAAAGTTTCATCTGGAAAGCAATACGTGAAGTGATGGAAGAAATAGAAACCACAGGGTCCTCCTCTGTCGACAGAGTTGAGTCTGAACCTCAGTGTAGTTCCGATGAATATTGCCATCATTTGAAATCAACAACATCCAGCACACATGAAGGATTTTATGACGGTGACAAAACACTCCAATCCGAACAGTCTGTTTCACTGACAAACCCAAACATACAGTGGGATGCTGTAGCCTGTAGAGAGCAGATGTTCATGGATCCAAGTGCCAAAAAAACACAACATGGACAAGACAGTTGGAATCAAGTGAAAATCCAGTTCCCGGAGCCAAAGCTTTGCTCGAGTGAACACAGCTCCTCCTTCGACACAACACAGAGGAATCTGATCTATTCACAGTTTGTGGATGATGTTCTGGCAAAAGTGTATTCCTTTGTTGCTGAGGAAAGTGTTGAAGGTGTTTCACAGACAGAAACAATCTGCTCATCATTTTCATCATCATGTTCATCCAGGATGCACACCGAATGCCTCCCACTTCAGGCAGACAAATCCAACAGTACCCCTGTGTCATGTGCTTCAACTAGATGGGAACATCATGTAGAGAAGGCTCGAAGAAATACTAGTGTCAGCCCAAAACTCCCTCTTGGGCGGTCCATTAGACTGCTGGCTGCTGAGCCACTGACTCCAGAGGAGGAAGTGACTGTTGCTGAAACAGGTCTGTATGCTGATGAAATGGTCATGGATATTATGAATCAGATCAAACATGAAACAGAGGAACAGTCTGGAGAAAGTAAACACTCTGAGACACCAGACTCGTTCACTTGGTCTGAGGAATCTGTAGTTATGAATCAGGGTGTTGATGTTCCGCTGGTTGTAAAATGGAATCCTTTAAGGACACCGAAATTCCATATATATCATGAAGCAGTTGAGATTTGTCATCAAATTTTCCTCAGTATCAAAAGGCAGCTTGATCAAGCATGTTCCAACAGTGAGACTGATGTTTCTAAAGCCATGGAAAAAGCAATTATTTGTGAGTTTGTTGATTTTGTCCAGGACAGGCTGAGCAACATGTGTGGACCAAATAAGTGTTCCATTACTAAAAATGCTGAAATGAAGAGAAATTTGTCAGAGCACTCTCTAGGGTGTGAGTCATCTGAACCTGAAAAATCACTGAAAGCGTCCGGGATAATGGAAAAGGTCAAGATGCAGTTTGAAAAAGCAGCTCAACAGCCTGTTAAAGCTGTTCTTGAAAGTGCCCTTAGTGATTTTTTCTGTTGGGATGTCGATCTCTCTAAATGTGCTTCCACTGAAAATCTGCGATCATGCCAGAATCGCCCGAGAGCCATGAGTAAAAACCAGACAGACCTGTCACACTTAGCCAGTGATATTATCTTGATTGTGTGGGAGAAGTTGATTGAAACCTCTGGTTGTGAGAAATCTTGTGACAGTGAAGCAAAACTGAAGAACTTAATCAAAGCAATATCTGAAATATCATCTCTCAACACTTGTGCTGCCCATGCAAACACAACTGCATTGGGAGCTGAACTTGTCCTGGAGGGAATTAACCGTGCTGTTGAGACCAAGCTGATGCAGTTTATTACTCAACAGTCTGTGGATGACCAAAGAGCAACGGACAAGACTCCCTTGGTCAAAAAGACAGCCCAAGTATACAGATCTTTAGATGGCATGAATTGCTTCAGCAATCCAGTGAACAGTCATGGGCAAGATGTTCATGGTTGTGTGCCTTCCACACCCTCAGAAAGTGCATTTAAACACAGCCACGAACACAATCTTTTTCCCAAACAGACATACACCGCTTCTCAGCCCTCATGCAGTTCAAGTCCCTTTGTCAGCAGTTCAGAGCTTGACAACTTCCTTGGAACTCTTTCAAAATCAGCCATGTCTCTTTTGAAGGACACTTATGGAGAACAAGTTACAAACCTGAAGATAAAGAAGGACGTCAACACATGTCTAGCAGATCCTACTTTTGAGGGTTTGGTGATACAGCCAGATGCTAACGGAAGAGATGTGATTGTACATTGTGTTGCTGTGGAAGAACTGTTTCCATTATGCCAGGCGAGGTCTCTAGAGAATGAGAGGAACAATGAAAGGTCAACGCACACTCAACCAACTACAAAGCCACCAGAAGTTATTTGTCCAGGTTTTCCAGAACAGATAAATATTGTGGACAAGGCAAGTGTAAGAATTCAGGGTAGTCAGATCAGTCAGCCCAAAAACCTAGCCATATCCTCTCCTGCAGCCACCACCACCCACCTTTTCAAACCCACCATTGAGACATTTGTGGCCAAAGTGATAGACAAGTGCATGCAGGGTTCAAAATTGATCACAAAACAGGGAGAACTGTCCTATGAGAGACACAGGATGAAGGGAGCCATACATGCTTCTGGATCGCCCCATAAAGTGCTTTCTGACATGACTCGATCTTTGAAAGACTGTCGACCACACAGCGCTGCAGCACACTCAAGAGGTAAGTCTATCATATACAGCTGAAAGCAGAAGGCAACTGTTCATTTTTCACATGCATATATGGCACAGATATTGTGTAATGTCAGTTACCTTGTTTAAACTGTACTAATTGTATACAATGGTTTGCTCAACATTCCTTACACAGTATTTACTAAGCTATTTACCTGACATTAAATTCAAGAAATATACAACTAAAAGTAGAGATTTTGGGCCCTAATTTAATAGACTCGCACTGGGGGTTCGTACACACAACAAAGAAGGTCATGGCATAAAGCTATTTTTATTACTAGTGCACATTCATCTGGTTATTTCATAACATGCGTACAGACCTAAGCGTCTTTGAGGGCAGACGACACCTCATTTGGGTGTGTCTGATAAAAAAGGTAGGCATTTCATGGAAATTGTATTGAGGCGCTCTGCCACTTCCTTTTTTGAAATGTAATCTGCATCTTGGTTTTCAATGCCTGACAGGCGCATTTTATCTAATCTCTACACAGTTTGACAGCATAACATTGACCACTCAGTTACTAAATTGACTGATCATCTAACTCAACAAAATATGTTATCAAAAGGCTACGTAGGCTATGCAACTATGCTCTACGCTGCAGGCAGTGAATAAAATAATCCAGTAGCCTATTATTCATCATTCAATGCGTACCAAAGGTGAGACAGAAATGTAATAGGGCTTTTTAAAATTGTACAGCATAGTTTAGACTCAGTTTAGACTACTCATCAATGCGTCATCCTTCCACTTACCATTCCAAAATAGGATAAAATAGGATTGCGAGTCACTCCATTTAAATAATTGTTGTTGCGGAATCAATTATTTTCTATCGATCTTCTGTTGGAGTGTGGCTGGGACTGTTTTGCCATTGAACTATTATTTAGTAAGAAAATGCTCTGGAGATGAACTTAATGTTTTTGGTTTGTTGATTGATAAGCGCATTGTACAGTGCACTATTTTCTCCACTGCATAAGCTATAACAGGGACTTTCCCCCCCTAAAGAAATTAGGCTACCCACCCCTACTAATCTCTTAATTTATTCTACATAAATAAATTCCCTAATATCTGATTGGCCTGTATGTTAAATAATGTGAAGACCACAGCAATGACTACACTTTGGTTGTTTGAACTGTGCTTGGCTTTTATCAATTCAACATGACACATTTAATTTCACAATGTCAATTTAACAGTTTAAATATTTCACAGTTGGACTTGAACCAAACAAATTGTAAATGACTTGTCATCAGAGCACGTCAGAATTCCTGTTGATTGGCTCAAAAGACACAAATTCAGCGGCACACCCAAAAAGTAATATGCAAAGGCTTTCCATTACACTAGCATCCTGTGAGTGCATATATGCAAATAACAATTCTTCTTGACCATTTGATGTTGCGCCGTTTGCAGACCATCATAACATCACACGCGTAATGTGCAGCTTGTTGCCTTTCAAACTAGAGTCTAAAAAGGCAGTATGTGATGAAATAACAGTGGAAATTGAAAAAGGTTAATGAATATGACATAAAATATAATGGAAATGATTGTGCACTTAGAGTACAGTGTTGTTATAGGTTAGAAACAACAACAAAACCAAACAAACAAATAAGAAAGAAACTGGAAATAACATAACACCAAATAGAACTATCACACTTGGAAGTGAGGAAAGCAGGGTTTTTTAGACATAACTTATGCTAACTAGGAAAAGCGAGGAGGAATTTCATTCAGGCATTGTGGCAGATTAAAAATCTTAGAAATAACAATTTATAGAATGGCCAGTTGACATCACTGTGCCCCCATTATTGCATCATTTAATAGAATTAAGTGATCACATCTGCTACATGGAGGCAAGCCTCTGTGGTCCAAGGTAGGGGATAGATTGGTGGGGAAAATGTTAAAAATAATGTATCTATTGATGATTGAATATATTATTAAAATAATAGTGAATAATAACATTAATAGTTACTTTTAGTCCATAGTATTTGCATTTACTATTTGCCCAGTTGCACCTTATATCCTTAAATTAATTAACATTTCTATGTTGAAGTTTATGTGTTGTTTCATCCGTCTAAACACAAGCATGAACTATGTGGGGTATCTTCTGTATGCAATATGAACCATATGAACTTTCACATAAAACACATCATAAGTTTGTAATAATAATGTAATTCTATCAATGTAGCACATATTAAACTGTTATTTACATGTTACAAAATATTTCACATTTTGTTCTGCAGGGGAAAAACAAACTTCCGGACCCAGGCCTAGCACTGCACTTAATGTGTTGGACCTCCATAGCCAAAGCAAATTCAGGGAATCTCGGACACAAACCAGTTCTGCATCAAGAACACCCTTGCATCACCAAGATATGTTTTGGAAAAACTTTCGAAAAGCTCAGTCAGCTGTGAGCCCTGTCACTGATGGTTCTGGTAAAGGACTCAGTCCTGTGAAGGTCAATCCTGTTAGACAACAGGGGAATGGAGACAAAAGCCCTTTGCCAGCCCCAGGCACTGACAGGTCTATCCCAAAGGCGTTAACAAAAACTATCAAGGACATTGTGGCTAAATTGTTGGTCAACATCTATTCTGATGGGCCTGATACTCCTGGTGCTTCCAGTCCTATCCTTGATCCAACCACCTCAAATCTTCTGGACCGTGTGCTTCTGCAGATGGAGAGATTTCAGTATCAACTACTGGATGAAGTGGGTGCTGAACAGCTTTTCTCCACATACATTGACATACAGAAGGTTGCAAATTCTGTCTATCAAGACTTGCTCAGTTACAGTGGCAGCTGTGAAAATTTGCATCTTGCCATTTCTGCATGTGACGATCACTTAGTGAAAAAGATTGCAAGCTCACTGGCCCAATCATTGTCCAGGAGTATCCAGAACACAGATTACCTCAGGTATGATAACCTGAGCACAGCCTCCACTCGATTGAGCTCCCTAGCGTCCACTACATTGAGTACTCCAACATCCTGGGTTACTGAGGATGCATGCACAATTTCTGAGGACATAACACTTAGATCTGTAGACCTAATATCAATTCGTTCCTTGGAGATGGCAGAAGACCTGATGGATGCAGTTATGGTTGAACTCTATGCTGACCCTGCCATGTTTGGCACCCCACAGCCAAAAGACCTGGACTGGCCCCAGCTTGCTCTGGCTGAACTGAATCAAGCAGCAACAATGGTCTACAAACATATGTTAGAACAATGTGGCTCAGTGGAAAACCTCCAAAACGCTCTGAGATCCAGGGAAAAGCAAGTGGTCACCACAATGGCTGGTGCAATCGCTTCTCAAACCTACAGGTTAATCTCTATGAAGGAATCAAGTGGCACCCCTTTACTCGATCAGACATCTAATCTCAAAGAATTGTCATCCATAAGCAGTTATCCACAGCTGTCTCCTGGTCAGTGTTTTATCTTTTACCAGACAGTATGGGATATCATCTCAACACTTTTGCTGGAACTGTGTAAAAAAAAAAAACGTGGACAGCATCTCACTCCAAATCTTTTTCTAAAGTCTCTGAGCACACTGTCAGAGTGCCCTGGAGTAAAGATAAGTAATGATAAGAAACAATGTGACATCTCCAGTGATTCCAGTGCCATTGAACGGATTGTGCTTGGGGCACAACGAAGACTCAGTGAACATCCTCACTACTGGAGTGCCCTGGAGTCTTTGTTGATTGCCAAAGATGAAGCAGCAGCTTGGAGAGTTGTGATCACTGTTGTCGAAGAAATATTGAAATTTGCATCACATCCATTTGGTGTCATCCCAGTTCCAGCCTCAAGTTTCTACCATGATGAAGCTGAAGGTGAGGCGACACATGGTTCTGCTGATGGCTCAAACAAGCATGCTGATCTCCACCAGGACTACTTAGATGTATGTAGTCTACGTGCTGGCTGGCCAGACAACCTTAGCCTTGATATGACTCCAGTGTCACCTGTTAGTGTAACCAGGGGCTCTATCCAGTCAAGCGCAGTTGGCTCAAAGAAAGTGATGTTCAGATCTTCTACAAAAGTTGATTACTACAGTAAATCACAGGTTCCATCCAAAAGAAGGTCTAAAATGTCTGATGAAGCAGAATACCCATCCAGTTGCTTGAGGGGCACTAGAGTGATAAGTGTCAAAATAAAAAAGGTAAGGATGACATTATATGGCCTTTTACATATTCATAATGATTATACGTAATTAAATATTCACCCTGTCTGTCTTTGTGCCCCTAAAGTATTCTAGTAAAGGTAGAGCTGCAAGACCAAGGAGGTACAAAAATTATGAGGATAATTCAAGTAAGGGGAAAAATTATCCAGTTCTCTCTAAGCTTGTTTCATTGAATTATCATTTAAACCTGCACTTGAAAAAATTGTAAACTAAAATATTTTTTTTACAAAAAGATTTTGTACATTTGTTCTAAATCTGCATCATGAGCACAGTCCTGTGATAATTTGCAACTTCTTATAATTCCAGCAATTGCATGCATTCCTAGCTACATCGGTGTATACTGACTAAATCTGAAGTATTGTAAGAATAACATTTTTTTCTTTGTATTCATATAGATCACGATCAAAAAGACACGGAAAAACAGGGAAATAGTCTTGGATCGCTCCTGGCAAAATTCTTTCATCGAAACTAGACACAGTGACTTATTTCAATAAAGTTCAGCAGCAGTGAAGTTGTCTGTGAGTTTACACTCTGTGTGAAAAGTTTACCAGAAAGAAATCATACACAGTATTATGAATGAACCAGATGGGTCGCTGCTGTTTCAAACATCACATGTTGCCTGTACAAGTATTTGCGTCTCTTCATCAAGTCACCTCCACCAGTGTTGTGTTCCGTGCATGTCGTTACTAGCTGACAACGGAGCCAGAGCTGCCAAAAGACGTGATTCTACCTCAAGCAGCTATCATATATATACCCGGCTAGCTACAATTTCTCATCAACCTGGTCCTAATATTTCATCTACGACGCGGTCACACATTCAGCGGACGATTTCTGATTGATAACGTGAGATAACTAACGTTGAAGGAGCTGAAAGAGTCACAGCTAACGTTAATGAATCGTTGATGAAAGGCATATTCTGATTCCAAGAGCTAATGTTACGCTAAGCTGCTTGTTAGCTGCTACACGGGTAACGTTATGCCTGTTATTATCCAAAAGCCAGAAGTAGTGGATAATATCACCTATAGTTTGCTGTGAATAGGATGCGTGAACAGAATCTACTTTAAATAAGTGACCTTTTAGAAATTGTTCGAGATCTTTTCAGATCACGAATTGGCTAACGTTACAGGCTCTGCAATATTGGGTAACTTGGTCGGCTATCCTTTATTAGCGTAGTGAGCTAGACATCAGTTAGCTTGCTGGCTAAACGTAAACAATAACTATACGGTAAGACTAGCCAATTCATAAAGCTGTCTAAATGATCCTTCAGTGTGTCCAGTTAGTTATCGTAACATATTGGAGCTTGCTAGTTAGCTAGCAGTAGTACCGGTAGCTTTCGGCTATATTAGCTTGCGAAAGTAGCTGAAGGTATGTAGCCATCGTTACATTAGTTGTAGTTCACGTCATGTGCGATCTACTTTCCCGTCTCTCATTACCAAGTAGGTTTTTAGCCTACAAGCTAATTGTTGTCAAATTTATTATAGCAACATAATTATATTATTTACGTTATCTCTGTGTTAAGTGACATATTGTGGATGAGCTAGATAGCAAGCTTGTTTGTCAGTCATTTAGGTGTTAACATCAACGCTAGCTAACTCATTGTGTGAATTGCAAGTTCATACATGTCAGTATTCGTATTTGCCGGATAGTGTAAACATCAAGTCAGGCACTGAGTGAACCTTTCTCAAACCATGAAAAACTGTGAATACCAACAAATTGATCCACGGACACTGACTACACCAACGGCAACACCTACGTCAACGCTACCGCTTGCTAGTAAAAATGTCCAGCGACAGCGGAGAAAGTGGGAAGTGTTTCCCGGGAGGAATCGTTTCTTTTGTGATGGACGGATTATTGTTGCCCGTCAAAGCGGTGTGCTACCATTGACTCTTGGCCTTATCCTTATCACCAGTGGCCTATTTTTTATATTTGAGTAAGTAAAGTAACATCATCATGTGACCTACTCATTATTTTGATTTGCCATTTTACATTTAGGCGTAGCTTTTATTGTACCGGTGTTGTTTGCTAGATCATAGCGAAACTCAGTGCAGCTTTAATCGATTAAACATTGCTAGTAGTGGTAGAGAAATATGTAACGACCTGGCTTTGAATTCGTGTGCTTGCCACCTACTCCAGGGTGTAACCTACCAGTAGCTTTGCGGAACAATAATGTGCGGCGTTGCTGACGTTGCTCCATTTATACTTTACAATTGCTGAATTGCTTTTGACAATGTGTTTTTACTCTCTTGGCACAACTATGACAGCTGGTAACGTTAACCTTCTTGTCTGTTCCCTGTTCTCAGCTGCCCCTTTCTGGTGGCACATCTGACTGTATGCATCCCAGTCATTGCTGGAGTGCTGTTTGTGTTCGTGGTCTTTTCTCTCTTACACACCAGCTTTACAGACCCTGGCATATTGCCGAGGGCCTTGCCAGATGAGGCTGCCGACATTGAGAAGCAGATAGGTAATAGTCTTAACTTGGTGGTTATAGTGGTGGGTGGGGGGGGGTCAGGGATTGGTGTACCATCTGTGCCCCTAAAGTGCGGCAGCAGGACATAGTGTGGGCCAGTATGTGAAGATCCAGACCAGATCATTGCCGTCCTGTCATGCTTAACACAGTGTTTTTGTGAAAATCCAGTGATGGATATGGCACATCTTGTGGCAAAGCAGTAGTTCATATTTCTGGATGGACTGGTTCTCAGTGTGTGTGTGTGTGTGTCTGTCTGTCTGTCTGTCTTCCTCCCCTTTGAAGATAACTCAGGCTCCTCCACCTACCGCCCACCACCACGAACGAAAGAGATCCTCATCAATGACCAGGTGGTTAAGCTAAAATACTGCTTTACCTGCAAAATGTTCCGGCCCCCTCGCACATCACACTGCAGCCTGTGCGACAACTGCGTGGGTAAGACCACAGTCCCTCACTCGCCATGGCAACAGCCAACGCTAATCTGTTTCTTTCAAGCTGTTCACCAGCAGTAAAGCCAGAAATATTAATTTGG
This sequence comes from Clupea harengus, assembly GCF_900700415.2. Taxonomy (NCBI): domain Eukaryota; kingdom Metazoa; phylum Chordata; class Actinopteri; order Clupeiformes; family Clupeidae; genus Clupea; species Clupea harengus. The sequence continues at coordinate 15,512,361 of NC_045162.1, read as the reverse complement.
GTGTGCCTGTGGGATATAAGGTAATTGTGAGCAAAACGCCATCTGTAGATTAACCATAACAGTTTTTACACTTGTTTTAAGACACTTGGTAACACTTGTTAAAACATTTAGAGTATTTGCCAACTATCAGTTTTATACATTGTATCTAAAGCAGACTTCTGGTTTTGTTTACTGTTGCTTAGCAACGTGTGAATGTTTTAAGAAATTGGTGGCGGAGGTGAGCTGCGACATTATTTCTTCATTTAATTCTACAATGATTTCCTCAATAACATTATAGCACTGTTGCATAAAAGGAATGTCAAACTTTGAGTTGTGGCGACTGCAATGGTCTAATGGTCAACCCACTGAACATATGCAGCATTGAACATGGAACTACATCACATCAGATTTTCTTAGACGGCTCTTTTCTGACAGCTGTTGTCTATTCCTTATTCAATGTATGGGCTCTTTAAAAACTTGTCCAGACATAGAGAGCTTTCTTTGGACCTTTTGCATTTTTTATTAAATCTCTCAGTGATCTGTCGCTGACTGCCAATTAAATAGCTTTAAAGCAGCGCCTGTGCTAACGCCACCCCACGCTCATTTGAACTTTACAAGGAAGTATCTTTGTCCATTTAGTCTATTTTTTCCTATTCATTTCAATAGAGTAGGAAATAATTAAGAAAGAACAATAAGAAAGAATTCGGATATTTTGTAATTAGCAGCTAAGGCATTTTAATGATTATGCTGGATACATGGTGTTTCTAGGGATTCTGGGGGGCCCCAAGCAAAAGTCAGCACGGGCTCCCTATCCCTACCCCCTGACCCATACAAAGGGTATCTGTTCAAATTAACCTTTTATTTTTAAAAGTACAGAATAAATATGAATATATATACAATTATATATCAATTTTAGTAGTTAAACATCTGTGTATAGACGCCTTATACAGAATAATTGAATACTGTCTAATTACTGTCACCTTCATATTGGGATGCATTAGGAAACTTAGGCAAATATCCTTCAGAGAAAAGAGCATTGTTGTATTTTGTCATCTAGCTTTGAAAACCAGCACAGTTTGCATCCACCAATAGATGTATTTTTAAAATACTTGATGAAATTCTTAATCCACAGCCTTGGCTACATCCTAGGTTATACAATATCTGATGTTTACACATTAAAAACAGGGTATTAAAAACATGACCGTGTAGGAAATAACCATAGGAGCTTGAACGTTAATGCAAAGTCCTTAAAAAACATCTAGCAAGGTAAATAGCGTACACTAATTATTATTATTAAGTCAGTACCTAACTAGTTGTTGTTACAATTGACAACCCATTTATCTGCAGGGACCAATTAAACCTTTGCTAAACATACTTCAGTCAATGTAACAGATTCTCACTAACCACTGTTTTGTTTTTCTTCTTCCTCTCCTATCGCCTGTGCTTTCGTTTTGAGTAGTATGAGTATTTCAGGTAGTTGCATTTCAAGGTGTTGCTGTGTTGTAGCCTAATTACGAAGCTCCTAGCAAGCTAATGGTTTGAGAACCCCTTAGGGGGGTTGGACCAGGTGGTTAAGGACATGTCATTGTAGTGTCCTGCACAAAGTTATAGATTTCAAGGGGGTTCTAAGCCCTTCCAGCTTGTGCCTATCGCTATAACACCCATTACAATTACATTAGTGTTATTGTAGTAGACATTAAAGTTAGAGGGCCCTTTTACTTTTGTCCTGGGGGACATTGTTTTGTGCTAATATGCTAATAAAATATTTTCCCCCCTGAGCTGTGAGCATATGGCCTAAAAGCCATTTGTTCTCTAATCAGATTTACTTATTGCTGCTGGAGAAGCAGATATTTCCCAGGGCATTTTGTACTGCTTCAAAAAACAATATAAGCTGCTTATGAATGCAAGTGTCATCCCATGCATTTATTGTAGGTGTATGAAAAATACTAGCCCAATTTCTGAAGAATAATGTTTGAAATGACACGCACGCCGGGAGTGTTTACTTTTGAAGCTGAGGGAGGTTGCTGGTTACAACAAGATCCTATTAGAATGTGTGACACAGTGTGCATATCTGATTAGTCATTGTAAGACCAATACTACAATTAACCACAGCCTTGTGTCATTTCTTGAGGGACAAATCTTGAGTTCCATACACCAGAGTGTTTGGCTGTTACATGTGTGTGGTTTGATATTACGTTCACAGAGAGGTTTGACCATCACTGCCCCTGGGTCGGAAACTGTGTTGGCAAGCGAAACTACCGCTTCTTCTACACCTTCATTGTGTCCCTCTCTTTCCTGACCTCCTTCATATTTGGCTGCGTGATCACCCATCTCACATTGCGTAAGTGTGTTTTGAGTCACCCATCACACCTTTGTTTTGACTCATTTGCTGAGCCCATACACACCTTTCCACTCAGCTGCCACACCACACCACACGCACACACACACACACACACACACACACACACACACACACACACACACACACACACACACACAGACACACACACACCTACGTAGGCAAGTAAAGCACATTTAGTTCAGTGCTGTTACTGTTTTGAGCTCTTTCTCAGCTTAGCACAGTAGGTGACTAATCCATAAAAGCCTGTGCTCCATGTTGTAAACAGGGATGCAGTTAATATTGTATTTCTCAAATGCTTTTTCTGTAATCATTTAGGCAACCTCATGTTATTGTGAAGTCAAGTTCTAAAACTAAAAGTCCCCCCCACACATGCACACATGTCCCACATTGTCCCACACAAACTTACTACTCGTCCCATATTTGGTCTGTTTGCATCGGGTCACCCTAGCTGTACTGTGTAGGGTACCAAGGGGCACTCACAAATAAATACATACAAATAAATTCAAATAGACAATAAGAAATCTACTATCGACCTTTCAGGCTACTACACCATTAAACCAAAATGGGTTATACACTCTACTGAAATAATAACATAAAGGATTGTGTTACCCCCTCCTCTCTCCCTGTGATTTGTTTTCATTGCACCTGAAAACCCTTCATGGTGACGTTATGAAGGCTATAGGCAACAGTTTACGAAAGACGTGGTGGAAGGCAACCAGTGTTGGAAGCAGAAGAGACAAGGAAATACACTGTGGGATGATGCTCTTACATCTCGTATGTTTGTGCGTGTTAAATCTTAAAAGACCTGGACATTAGCCTAGACAATGCATGCATAACTTATAGGCTAGATTTAACGCTACAAGCCTAGTCTATGGGCCAAAAGCTAACACTAGCCAGCATCTAAGTTTGTTAGTGCGTGGATTGTTCAACACATCAGCCTCTCCTGGTCTGTCATTCCTCAAAGTACAACATGACAGAGTTGCCAACTTTCAAGGCTGACTTGGCGTGAGAATCAGTAAGATTGACAAAGACTGACCAAAACAGGTGTATTTGTTGGCGTGAGCTGCATTGAAGTCAATGGAGTGTGTTGTTCATGCTAGCGGGAGACGAGACAAGACAAGACAGGACAGGACAGGACAGAACAGTGTGTCGCAGCCCTGGCATGTCTTGTAGCTCTCTTAACCTCGACACAGCTCCATTTCATTTAGTGCAATATTTAATGGACATTCTTTTGTAGTAGCCTATCAGGTTCACATCACTCGTGTACCAACCATACACAGTAAAAATGGCTCTCATTTATCATCTTGGTAAAAAGTCAAAATATGATAATACAGCCTTAGCCACCATTTAATCAATACAGTATCAAACAAGTTGGCGACATGTCTTTTTAACAGAATATTTTAAAACAGATACACAGTGAACAAAGAATCTAAGGATTATCAAAATATGTTATTTGCCGGTTATTTGCCACTGAATCTGTGTAGCCTGTACGGTATAGGCCTTTTAGTTGCTTTAGTTGTTTGCATTAACACTTGTGTGACATGTTTTTGTTTTATTGGTTTGTTATAATTATGCTTTGTGTTTTATAGTCATTAATTATGTTTATATTAAGAAATTCACATTTATAGCAATATTAATGTTTTTTTGTTTGGGCTAGTCTAATTCATTTCGGGCAACCAAACTTTGAAGAATGCCTGCCCGAAGGACTACCTGGGATTTAGAAATTTTGCGAGCCCCGTACATAATGTAGCACCATCGCCTTACACGTTGGCATTATAAAGCTTTAAAAAAAACTAACGTTACCACTAAGACGATAATCTACCTCAACTTGTTTGTGGTGAGCCTCAATGTGTCTTGTCATTGTCTCGTCTTAGTCATGGACAAAAGGTTGATGATGACATATTTAGTCATAGTTTCTGTCAACGAAATTAGCGTTATTAATGCGACGTACACTGAATCCTGACCACCGCAAATTGAATGTTCTAGTAATCTCTCTGAGAGTCCCTTGTTGCTACATCTTGTCACCTGATCGAAATGCACCATCATGTCAGGTGCTGGTAGGTGGCAGCCTGAAGTTGCCTTACCTGGCATTAGGTAGTGTGAGCGAGACCATACATGTTTCCAGTCAGCATGAAACAATGCTTCATTGTTGTGTTCAGGAGTGTTTTGGGGTATTTTTTTGGTTTTGTTCTCTCAGTGTGTGTGGTTTCAGGGCTTGCAAGAAAATGTTTAGTAGTGGTTTTGTGCAAATGTAATGCAGGAAAAAAATATTGTCAACTTTAAATCCTGGGTTAATATATATTTAAAAAAGTAAAAGTGTTTTCTAGCCTGGTGTAACCAGACCCAAGTTCGCCCTGTGAATAAATAGGTCCTCGCTCCATTGGAGATTGATTCCAATCGTTACATACCAATGGGCATAGACTTTGGGTTAATTTTGAAATCCATCTTGCAAACATCAGTTTCGGACTATAATCGCAGCGACAACTGAGCTGGGAACAAGAGGCGGGGGGAGCCAGGCTAGTGTTTCACTGGAAATGTCATACTGAATGCATCACATGAAATCATTTTGGTGGACGTTTATAGATATAATGCATGTTTTGTTAATTATGACTAATGTGCCACTTCTCTTAAATTGAATCACGGATGGATGGCTTTTCCTTTTCCTTTTTTAGGAGCCCAGGGAGGCAGCGGTATCCTCAATGCTGTTCAGCAGAGTCCTGCCAGATATCCTTTACCCTTGGTCCCTTCTCTCTCCTCCTCTCTCACACGTGCACACACACATGCTCCTCATTTCAGCACACTCTTCTCTCTCCCGCCAACGTGTTCCCAAACAGAGCTCATTCAGTTTACCACGTCTTTTCTCTGCCTCTCCCTCTCCACTCAGTTTTAATCCCACTCACCCGTAATTGGATTAGGAGTCTGGCTAAGAGCTAGCATTCATGACGCTGCCCAGGTTGACTGCTGACAGAAAGCCGAATGCAGCCTGCGACATGCAGCTGTTCCCCGCTCTGAATTTGGCCCAGACGTCAGCACCATGTGGTTTTGTCTGTTTGCCAGCGTTAAGGTTAATGCTGCGCTTTACCACAAGTTCCTTGACCCTCTTAGGCAGTTAAGCAGAAGGCAATTTATTTTTCCCTCCTGAGCAATTTTGCTGTGTGCAGGGGGGGGGGATGCCTTATTCTTTATTATTGAGCGAAATAATCTTATTGGGATGCTTAAACAATCTGTGTAGAACCCATATAGAGCCTTCTAAAGTTCTCTCATGACTGCAAGACAGTTAAAGATAGTATAATTTTATATAATTTAGCTGTTACAGGAATCCGTTTAAATGAATGTGTTTTAATTATGAATTAAGGTATAGATGTTAATAGAATTCTCAGTTTAAACCTTGACTCTTTTTGCACTATTGTGGAGTTGGTGGTCTGCTTTTTCTCCATATGGTCTATTTTGGGCCTGTCAGGCTTCCATACGTATTTGGCAGCCTCAAACCTCACCACCAATGAGGATGTGAGTATGATCATGTCAGAAAATTAACATCCATCAGCAGGTATGAAATAATATCTCCACCGTCTTTGCTGTTTGTTTCCTTGTTGTGTTTATGACTTCCATCAGTGATGAAATGGACTGAAAAAATGAACATGTGTATATCACAACATACGTATATCAAGATAACATTAGATTGAAAAATTGGAATGTTTTCCTGAATTGAGGAGTTATTTATTGCCCTAACATTTGTGTCTTATCTGCAGATCAAAGGGTCATGGTCGAGCAAAAGGGGGTTAGAGGACTATAAGAATCCCTACAGCTACAACAACATCTTCACCAACTGCTGTGTGGTGCTTTGTGGACCCATGCCTCCCAGGTCAGGACTGAAGTCTTCCCTCCTGTAGTTTTACTGCATGTTAACTGGATTATAGATCATTGGGCCTACAGTTTGGTCATTTAATTGCGTTAGAGGTCACTGGTCCTGTTTTGTTGTTGTTGTTGTTGTATTCAAACTTGTCAAGAAACTAATGGGAAAAAAAATGACTTGCTAGAATGACCTAAGCCTGATCAATAAGGCTTGTTTGTAAACATCTGTTTATTTATGATATGGTAGATAGCTTTTAATAGCAGCCTATATTGCCTTCTGTTTAAGCCCCTATTAACTCTGTCCCAGCTGGTGTACTGCTATAGTGCCCTATATTTTCTGTCTTCTGCATATTTGGGGTTGATTTGTGTTTTCCTGTCCCTTCTCTGTGCTCTCCAGTATGATAGACAGAAGAGGTTTCTTGCCTCCAGAGGACACTCCGCCCATCATTACCGCAGAGCAGGAGCTTCCGCCTTTCTTGTCCAAGAACGACACAAACATGGTAGGAGCGCCATCTAGAGTTACCTGCAGGACATCGACCTGCCAGAGCTCGAAAGGCTCCTCACAGGCTTCGCCTCAGCTGTTCCCAGATCAGACCCTTGCAATACTTAGTTTTGTGATGGAGACAGCAAAGCTGACTGACATCTTTTGCCACAGATCACACAGATTCATGTTACCCTACTGAAATTAGCAGGCTTCCTAAGTGATCCCAACATAAATAAACATTGAAATAAAAAACAAAGCAGTCTGGCTGTTGGCAGGTTTAAGCTGTACGAGCTAGTAACACCATGTACAGAAAGAGTTTTTACACAGTTGTATGCAAAATTTCGTACATCCCTGAGTAAAATCCATATTTTGTAGATACCACCCCTGCAGCAAAGGACATTTTAAAATGAGGATTTCTTGAAATATGTCTGCACTGTTAAAAAACTGTAATTTTGCATATGGCACTGTAATTATGCTATATGCAAAAGTTCCACTCGAAAGTCTCAGAACATAACATTCATTTGTTAGTCCTGTATTTGTAAACTCGTTAAGACTTGTAAATCATTCGATGTGACCAGACCTGACTCCTCAAATGTTGTGGCATCTCTTAACAAGCAGAAGCTCCACTCAGCACCTGACCAAGCAGCAGAGGGCTTTAAAAAGATATCAAAGCATTTCCAGCTTGCAATTTCCAATGACTGAAATGCTATTAAGAAATGGCTGTTAAGGGTAACTGTGCAAGTCAAGGCGATAATCTTGAGGACCAAGACGACTTTCAGATAAAACTGCATGTCTGCTGAGCAGAAAGGCCAACCAATCCCCTTATGTGACTCAAAAGGCCGGCAGGAAGATTTATCTGACACAGGTGTGCTGGTGCACCATTCCACTGTGCAGCTCTGCATGCACAAACAGGAAAACATCATACGAATGAATGAATTCCTATAAATATGAGCAAATTCAGAATGTAAATGTCATGCAGACAGTGAAGAAAAGGAAGCAACAGAAGAATGATTCAAAGTATACCTCAAAATACACCATGAAGTACTCCAGGAAATGCAAATAGTTGCTTTTGTAATGTCCAGTTAGTGGAGTGTTACTAAGTGTTGACTTAGTAGGGTGTCCAAACTTTTGCTCAGGCCACAGTTGCTCATAACATAATAAGGGATAACTCCAGTTTAACATTTGAGCAAGGCCTCATTGTTTCATGTTTCTCTGCTGCAGGGGTTCTATTTACCTATCATTTAAAAAACAAAAACAACAACAAAATCTGTCATTTCCACAGATGTGCCCAAACCTTTGTATACAACCGTTTATTGTAGGCATGTAACAGGATGTGTTGTCACCTTACCCATGTCAAAACAGTGTGTGGATTCTCTTTTTCAGCTGTCTGTAAGTGTGTGTGTGTGTGTGTGTCCTCCTGCTCCCGCACTCATAGCTAGTGTTATGTTGTGTTGTATAATCCTGCCCCCACAGGAGGAGACCTGTCAGGACTTTTCCCTGTCCTGCACTGGCTGAAGGGAAGTATGCCCTCTCCGCTGGGCATAGGAGGGGGCAGCAGGGATGGTAAGGGGGTGAGTGAGGAGATAACCGGGTGTCATGGTGCCCACCCGCCTGTCTGCCCACTCTCCTGGCTCTGCATGCCAAGTCTGGTGCTCCATCCCTCCCTCACTGCGTGCTGTCTCTCTCTCTCTCTCTCCTCTCTCTCTCTCTGTCTGTCTGTCCGTCTCGCTGTCTCTCACGCGTGCGTGCGCTTGTTCTCACTCTGTCACTCGTCATGGTTATGTCACTCCCTGTTTCCTCAGCTTGTCAGAAGCTTGCTGAAATTTCGGGACTCCTGGCGGACTGTAGCCCCTCTCTGCCGAGGCAGCAGACACAGTGTTGATACCCACGCGCTGCACATTCACAATGCTCATTGTGCTCTTAAGGCAGGTCAAATGCCGTCAGTCAAGGAAGAGGTCGATCAGATGACCCTTGAAACTCCCACATTGAAATATTGTATGATTGTTTCAAAGCAGACTGAAATTTTTGCATTGTTTAAACATGTAAATTGTCATTTATTGACAGAATTTTCAAAACATTATTAGGTATTAATTCATTTTAGATTTTGTAGATGTATTTTCTCTATTGACAAGGTCTAAACAGCTCAGCTCAATGTCAAACAAGGCCTTATTTTTACAAGACAGATTTTTTTTCTGCAGTTTTTTTGTGACCTTGACGAAACTATTCTTCTAACACTCTTTACATGTTTTGTCCATAACTAGAGCTCTGATTATTCATGGTGGTGTTGATTTATTTCGTGTTGTTTATTATTGTTTTTGAGACAATCGTAAACTCCTCACTCTCATCCCGCCATGCTGTCTTCTTCAGCGCACCGCCTCACCAGACTCACCCTTGCACATCCTGCGCTCTCTTCACTCCGCTAACCAACCTTCTCACCTCACTCTCACCCCACTCAGTCACTCACCTACTGCTCACTTACTCTCCCTTTGTCTTGTTTTCTCTTTCCTTTTCTTCTCCTTCCCCCCCCCCATCTCTGCACAGTGCACGCAAGGCACCAAGGAGCTTCTTGAGACGGTGGCTCACTCCCCCATATTTCAAAGCCAGTGCTCGCCCGCCACCCCCAAAACGGTCCCCGTAAGCCCCAGCCAGCAGGACACGCGCCCGATCGCCGTCTCCAGCCCGCAGGGGTCCCGTGCCCCCTTGCCCTCGACACCCACTGGTTGCTCAGGGCGCCAGGCCCGGGAGACGCACCCTTGCCCCCCCTCGAAGGGCTTCCTCGCCCGCAATACCAGCTGCATGCTGGGCAGCCTGGCCTACCTGCACCCTCACGGTACCCTCATCTTCAGCGACTCCTCGGAGCTCGGCTTCCTGCCTCTGCCGTAGAGTCTCCGCGTACCAAACACACGCTTCAACCTACGGACACTGAACTGCGTATGTGGTTACAATAACAGTCCTTGAATGCTCTGTTCCACCCTCACCCCCCCACCCCCTCCTTTTGGCTTGATTACTGTCTCAAGCCTGAGAATGTGGTTCTTGGTTGCCACCCTGAACACAGACTACAAGGGTTTCCTCCCCAAAGCACCGAACAGTTAATATATGGGTACTGAAACCCTGTACACTGAACTGAACACTTTGTTACTCCCTTCAACCCCAAACTCTGAAGTCGGTCTAAGCATGCTCTCGGCCACAAACTCAAAGAGAGAGGTGCTGTTCAGAAAGCCATTGTACATGCAGAATGACAGCACACTGACTCCAGAGGACTGCTGATAGCATCAGGGCATGGTTATGGGCGCGATGTGTTGTCTGTCTTGAGTTGTTATTGTTGTTATTATTATTATTATTATTATTATTATTATTATTACTGTTATTATTTCTATTTCATTTTCAAACTCAGGATTCTCTTGTGAGAGATGCCATATATCCTTAAATCCCAGTCCCAGGATTCTTAGTAAGGAAAGTGACGGTAAGCGACTGTATCCACACAAGCCTCACCACAACACTAAAGCACAAAACAAAACATTTTCACAAGATTTTTCTCTCCCACCCTGACGCACAGTCACAGAGCCTCTGAGGAAGGCTGTCCTGAGCCACCTGAAGCAGCCTTTGCACCGTCGCTGGTCAGCCTCTGCCCCAAGCATCCCAATAAGGCACTTTTAACCTGGTCAAAGTATACTGCTGGATAGGACTGGGAGTGCACTCCAGGGATGTAGGGATCCTATAGGGGTGATCTGTCCTGGAGCAGATGATTTCACTCCTTGTTTGTGGGCCTCTGATATCTGTGTGTCCCTGACTGTTGGGATCACTGATGTTGGGCTAATAAGAATTCGGTTGATGTGTGTGAGGTATGACAGGTTTGTACTTTTCTAGGTCAGGGATGTACAGCGTTAGGTTTTCTGCCGAACATTTTCTGCTCTATTTTTTATTTTTTTTCCGAACAAATAATGCCCACCATGTTGTGGACTGATGTGTATATTTGCTTTTTTTATATTCTTGTCTGAATTATGTTACGGTCTACTACAGGAAAATAGGATAAATCAAGCAACTGAGGAAACCGTATGAAATGTAGAGTCTGCTTAGCAGTACATTGATGATGCAGAATTGAAACTGGAATGTTGGCCTTCTTATGCTAATACTCATGATGATGATTTTTTGTAATGTAATTGGTTACCCAGCACACAACACCACACCTCTGGCCACCACTGTCCGTTCACTTTCCCCCGTCTCACAGTTCCCTGTCTCATCCCACTCTGGGTCAAAATGACTTTTGGGATGAGGAACAGACTTGCCACTGCCAACATGTATTTGCTGCCTAGTTTTGATGGGACAGTAAATAGATTTAAACAATTACGACTGTGACTAGTGTTTTTGTCTGCCAGATGCTGATGGGGAAAGGCTGCTGCTGATGTGGCGCAGGTGTATGAAGCCTCCTTTCAGCATCGCTCTACTCTGTTTATGTCTTAAGCTTCCATGAACTGTCTTTGAAAGTGTCTCCCTTAATTCTGATGATCTTATTGTGCTTTGAATATGTTATATTTAAGGAACAAACAGCCGTCCAGTATTGCAAAGCTCGAGAGCATAAGAGCTCGTCATCATCAGTGTCTGGCATCTGACCAAAAGCATGTGTGTAAACAGAGGGAGGAAATCGAGAACCACTGCTCCCCATGACGGCTGTGTGAAATGAGTGGCTCACACTAGGAGTAGCATATTTTAAAGGGCTGTCGAGCTGTCTTTCGTGAATGTTCTAGAAAGGAAAGCTGAGACCATGCATAGATAGGTGTTGCTGTGAGATTTCTTTTAACTGACCTTTGCCTCTGCCAAGAAATCCCACACCCTTTTGCCATTCATCATGGAGTGTCATTTTTGAAACGCTACCTTTTTTTGACACCAGGAGGCGCACTCTGCCTGCTCTTCACTAATTCCCTGTACCGCCCTGGGGCTTTGTGGTTTTCCAGGGCAGGAGTGAAAAGAATGTAGTTCAAAGATAGGCTGCTCTCTTTGTGACTTTTATTGAGCCACCTGCATTCACATTATCTAGAGATGATACATGTGGGAGAGGTCAAAACTAATATTATGGATATTACTGTATGTGATGTAAGCAACTGTTCTGCTTGTCACGTTAGATAACAGCACAGCTGCCAAACCCATAAAGCAAGCACATGAAAGAAGGGGTTGTGCAATGCTGTTCCATTTTTAACTGTCGCCATAGAGAATCACGGTACAGTTTGAGACAAACAGTGTTGATGGGAGTCCCCCTTGAAACAGCGCATGTCAGAGAGAGAAAGTGTATCAGAAGGCTAGGTAATATATAGCCTAGCTGAATCTGTGTGGCCCTATAAAGTATGTTTTTTTTATAGGGTACTGATGAGTGGTTTCATGTTGGGGGAGTGGTACATGCCTCTTCTCCTTTGGGTAGAGAATAGCCAGCTGCCTCTGACATGGCACCGATGCTGGGATTGAGCCATTTACTGTTTCCCAGAGCGTCTGTGCTTATTTTCACCATAAAACCATGCCGTTCCACAGCTAATCTGTCAGCAAGGGTATGACAGCATTTCTAAATAGGTAATGTCAGGGTTTCCCTAACGTTTTCTCTTCCCTCATTAGTCAATTATCCTCGTCTGTTGGACTGACAGTCAGCAGATGGAAATAGTGACAAAGTGTCTGGTTAGTAGCCTGCGTGTGCACTGATTTGCGAGAGGGCTCAGCCGTGAATGAGGATGGGAGACTCGTGTCTCTGGGAAGTGTGGAGTCATTCTGGAGCCATATCTTGATCCGTTTATGACTTGATAAGAGTTGCTCTTCCTTATTTCTTAGGTCTAGAGTTGTGCTCGAAGTGTCTGACCTGAACTCGTTCACTATTACCTTCTTTTGGTTGGAATTGGGTGTCTGCCTAGTTAGGTGAAATCTCTGTGTTGTAGAGATCAACTAATCTATAACTGCCTAACCCAGACTTGATGGCTGCCCCATCATATGCCTTTGTATGGTGAGGAGAGTCTGATTTTGTGTGATTTTGTCTCTGGCACCGATTGGTAAGATATTGCCTGATTATAATCAGCCGCCTTCTTCAACTGTTCTTTGACTGACTTTGAACCTGGCTTGTGATATAGCACGAGATGGAGAGAAGAGCAAAGGAAAGTTGGGTTTTGCAATCAGCTTTATCTCTCATAGCCTCAGAGCTTCAGAGAAACCCTCCTTCTCAACACATACACACACACACTCTCACAATAACATTGTTTACCTCCAAAAGAATGCTTTACAGTCCTCTTTGCGGGTACCTCACCCCCCCTTCCAAAAAGGAAAGGGCATGATTTAGGTTCTCTGCTCCAACACGAGCTAGATAATTAGTGAGCTGATCAGCTCAATGAAAGCAGAGGGGATCTAAAAAGGGCACTCCTGGTGGTCTTTGGAAAAGGAAGAGTTGGGAAACTGCCCCTTGAAGACGTGTTGGAAACAGTCTCGTATTGTTTCATACAATACCATACTACACCCACAGATGAGCTATTGCAGGCTTGTTGTTTTTCCCATGTTCCTTTGTGGTTTGTCATGTCCCCCTAAAGAACTATCTGGAGTCTTGCCATACAATGTTTGGAAGAGCCGTTGAAAACAACATTGGTTCTACTTTCCTTCCTGCCGCTGCTTTAGCAGGAGTACCTCACCTGCTTCCCATAGGGCTTGATTTGGCTCCTTGCCTTCGCTTCAACTTTAACTGTTTTACCCTTTCACTTCCCTCCTGATTGAGGCCTAGGGTAATATTTTATTGTTATCACAACCTTTAGCTAGGTTGGACCGGTCACATTTGAATTGCTGTCTTTGTTTCCATTGGGCCGCAGCAAAGTGGTAAAAGTGGAAGATGGTACAAACCTCTTAAAACAGTTATAAACAATTAACTAAAACTATAGAACAACAGGTGAATAAATAAATAAAACATGCAGATTACAAACTGTAGAAGTTAATGCACTCACAGGCAAGACGGGGCTAATAGCCTAAGTACAGTAAATTGTATTTGCATTACTTTGCTGATGGGGAAATATGGAAAGCATTTTCAAAAAAAGAATGTTTAAGCGCAACATTGACAACCGCTTATTGCTGAATACAACATTAATGACGAGCATCACAAAAGTGAATAACTTGTTCTGTGCAAAGGACGCTTTATGCTTAACCTGAAAACTGAGATGATGTGTGTGTGTGTGTGTGTGTGTGTGTATATATATATATATTTTACCTAGACAAACCATCCCACAAAGGTTTTTTCACTTAAGTAATTCACTCCGAGTGCATTCCAAGGCTTGATCTCACCTGTGTGCTGATAACTGACACCTTTGATTGTAAGCTGTAATTTACTCTATGTAATTAAGCCATTGTGACATAACAGAATGGCTTCTGCCGTCAGGCCTATGCAGCCCCTGAATTGTACACACCAAAGCACAAATTCCTTCCTTGATGCATAGAAGGGAATGGGAAAGGGGACTGGGAGAGAAAGTATTCATTAGTGGTAAATATTTAATTTGGGTAAAATTGCATTTGCATGGAGATGATGCCGTCTGGTAGAAACCACATCCTTCAGTGACTCGACTGCAGTGCCAATGACAAACAGGTGATCATTATGGATCAACGTATAGACTGCGGCCTAACCACTTTTCCCTGATTGTGCAAGTTTATCACTGTAAAACACATGTAAACCGGAACAAGCTGCCTAGAGCGGTAAAAAAAAGTGCTGATATCAGCCACATTTTTCATTAACAATCTTGATCAATCACCATACTGCTCCTACTGTTTCCCACATGTCCTAACCTAACACATGCATACTCTCACACACACTCACATAAACACACACACTACGCTTTACACTAAAACCGCACACCACCCTTGTTTCACTGCAGTGTACATTGCACAATGTACATTTCCAGTGAAATGTACTGGGCTGAAACTACAGAACATACGTGACTCCAGCAACTAAAATGCATTGAGCCCTTTCAGCAACTTTCATCTCTGAATCCATTCGCTGACAAATGTGCAATATCTATTTCGTCAATATAGTCAGTTCATAATACCATTTAAAATCTAACGAAAGAGGACAAGTGAGCACTATGTTGTGACCCCAGTCTTGACAAGCATCTTGGAGAGTTTAAAAGGGTGATATATGAAACATGAAAGAGCTTAGGGCTTGGAAATCTGAGATTAACAGGCTTCTTGTAAATATTTTAAGTTTTATAATGTTAGACTTCAAAAGGCTTCTCTCACCTCAGTTTATCAAGGTTACAATGCAAACTCCTTCACTTGCTCTTCAAAGGCTAGGCTATAGATGTTTGATTTATGAGCTATAGGTCTACTAAGGGATGCCGCTCACATCGCTGTGGCTTAGCATCTGGACCCAATTCCAGCTGTGCTGTGGGACTGGGATGCCTTTGCTGTGTAAAGTTAAAGGGTCATGATCCAAGGCAGTTTAATGGGTAACTCCATTAATTACATCCATTTGGGTCAATCTCTAAGATCACCAACTGATTATATCAGAGGTACTCGCTATACTCGCTATGTGTCCGTAGTACACTGCAGTTCAATTAATGATTAATTAGCAATTACGTGACGAAGGTTTTAGGTTAATTCCAAGTGCAGATATTGTGATTGTTTTGGAGTTCCCAGGTTGTTGTGTATGTCACTTCATCAAATTTAGCTCATCTGGAGCCGTCTTGTTATTGGCTGACTGCATGCTGTGTATGTAGTGCATCACAGCTTATTCCAACTCCTGGGGTCACCTGTTGATGCCTTCTCAATGACAGACATCAGAAGGAGCGATATCACAGGTAGACACAAGCAGCACATGGTAGGACAGGAAAAGAGACCCGTAAAAGGAAGGGAATGAAAGAGAAGGAAGGGATTAGTACTAGGGTTAGCTCTTTTAACTTACTGTACAGCCATGGACAAAAGTTTCAGTCCACTCTTGAGAGCTGTTTTCTTCTAAATGCAGTGATTGAATCAGAGATGAAATTGATGGCATGAGATTTTGTCTGCCTGCTGTCGGCCTGTCAGTTCAGTTTCAGTTGACCATCACGTAGTAAACACGTCAGTACGCCGTATTTCATTCTGTTTTGCCCTTTCTAAAAACCCACAGAAATGGGTAAAAAAAGCATCACTCACAGAAGTCTATAGGGCACAAATTGTGGTTCTTCACCAGGAGCCACATTCTGAACGAGTAATTAGTGGGAAGTTGAAGTGTAGTAAGACTGCCGTTCACAGTGCAGTTGTGAAATTTGTGAAATAGGGACTTATTTGGAATGAAAGTGTTTTTTAAAGAAAGCAAAACACAGCAGAAATGTGACCTAATGAAGTGTTTACTGTGTGATGGTCAGTTGAAAAGTGACTACAATAGGCCGACGTAAGCAGTCGCACGTTATCATTTTCACTTCTGATGCAATCACTGCATTCGTAATAAAAAAAGTAATTTTCTCAAGAGTAATCTTAAACTTTTGTCCATGACTAGTCTGACTGTTGTTCTTCAGTTGTAAATGGCTGTTGATAAGAGCCACTGTCAACTGAATATATGTAATGTAATGAAGAAGAAGAATGAAAGAGAGGAAGAGGGCAGTTTCAGAGGTAGAGGGGCAGCTTTCGTTTTTTTTTTTTACAAGCAGATGTGAGGGTGGGTGATTGGGAGCACTGGGCCGCTGTAATGCAGCTCAGATGGAGCAGAGAGAAGGCCAGGGCAGGGCAGGGCACAGCTTCAAAGGCCTGGAAGCCCAGGCTCTGCTCCTGTTACGGTCAGGGCAACGGTGGGAGATCTACGACTGCGGCCGATTGATTTAGCCACAGGTCATGCGTTAGGAGCGTTGTGAGAAAGTCAAAAGATTTATAGGAGGGCAGGTTTTTTTTTCTTTTTCTGTCTCTCTGTTTGTAGAAAACAGGAGAGGGTAACATGTGGTTCTGAACTTCAGCAGGGCTCTGTCTGTCTCAGGTGGAGCTGCCAGAGGACTGAGCCTCTTCGTCCAGACCTTTGAATGATGAGTGCTCAAATTTTTACCATTACTCCACACTTACACTCAAAACCTTTTGAATTATGTGTTTCTTTGTAGTTTTTTTTATATGTATTTTTGTTGTAAAACTCTCATTCATTCAGTAGCGGGTCAACATAGCTAACATTAACTCATTTATTGAAAAAAAGAATCCCTGTTTCATGTATCGTTTCTATCTGTGACATGTCGCCTCCTATGTGGTGACCAACTCGATCAGCTCTTGTATGTTATCAGCAGTAGGTGTATCTCTGCATATGTTTCTGAGCCCCATTTGACAGATGTTTGCCACTAACAGGCCTCTCTGAGGCAGAATGTCTGTCATGGTCAGTTGTCTTTGAGTATAATAGTTTTGAATGCAAGGAAGTTCAAATCCCTGTGAGCATCTTGGTTCAAACAACCAAGACCTGCGTAGCACTGTGAGTTTGAAAACTGGCAGCACATTGAGTATGCCACGGACAATTTAGCTGCATTTAGCCATGGACCTTTTTTAGCTCTGGCCACACAACAGTATGGCAATAACCTGACAAACAGCGGCAAATAAATCTAAAACCTTAAAATTGTAGCTGCCAGCCTGTTACACTTATATATATTATCTGGAACCTACGCATACATTCCTCTGTTAATAGTCCCTAATTTTTCGGTGCATTTTATACCTAAGGTATCTGTGACCGCACAATGCTATGCATTTCCTCCAGATTACTGATGTATTAAAATACAAATACTGTATTTTGTTGTTCTTGTGGTTGACTACCATTCTTTTGTCACATCCTTAAAGGGAAGCAAACCTAGATGCCCTAAAGGTTCACTTCTTACACTGTGTGAACCTTCAAGTATAGAACTGAATTATAATCACCCTAATCAGCTTAATTTGAGCTATGAGAACTTTTCTTAAGCCATAACATACCATGAGTAGTTGGCATAGTGAAAATGGCAGCAGGTCAAAGCTTTTAGCCAAAATAGCCCTAGCCTAGCCCTCCTCATAAGGCATTAGGAATTTGAGCTGATGTTTCATAGCACTGTCAGACACATGCCTCTTGTTACTGTATAGGTAATACCTTCAGTCGCAGTCATATTTGTGTGAGCAGCCAAGTTTACTTGGGGTCTTGAGGGAAAGGTGGTCTGTAGCCAACGTGAGGAGGGTGGGGAAATATAGATTTACTTTAAGGATTATCTTCTGTTTAATTAGATCAGCCCACAATATGATTATATGGTAGTCTAAGAATTCTTATTAATGCCCAAATGACCCAACCATCACAGTACTGACTGTGATTAGATTACATATTGGGGTGAAATGTCTACCCCTATGTTACGAATTCTGATTTTTAAAAGATTGTTGTCTCCTAAAACCAGCTCAGTGGGACGTCTGGAGTACACCCAGCATTTCAGACTTCAATGTGAAAATGGCACCTATTCCTCGAGTCTAGTCTAGTTCCTTCTCCTCAGTTCAGCACTGATGAGTGACGTCAAAACTGAACAGTGATGTTACACGTGCCCAGAACACTCTCACACAGTTGGAAATAAATCTATCAGTAGGCCTACATACATCTCTAGTCCAAACACCTCCAGTGCATTTCACCTCAGAATGTTTCCATGTGTCAAAGCAAGAAGCTCAGGGACCTCAGTGTAACTAGCGGAATGGACTGAAGGCTGTCTGTGGTATTTCCTAACTTTGTAACTGGAGCGTTCTCTTGCATCCAGATCCGTAGGTCAGCTTAAAGGAACTGAAGCCTAGAGGCCTGGGTAATAAGCATGGGATATTTCCCCTCATATGGCGCAAACATGTGTTGGGGTGGAAAAACACTTTTGCAACAAACAACATATATTCACATTTCAGAGTAACCTAAAAATGACACACTTGCACTTCAAATTCTCACACACACACACTCACTATCAAATTGAGCGGTGGGCCTCATCCTGGGGGTTGTGGGTTGTAAATGGTAAATAGGAGACTACAGGCTTCTGCGTAATCAATCCTATGAAAAGTGCTGAGCCGTAGGGCTGCCAGAACATCTGTCTGAGCCAGTGAATGGGAGCGGATATGGGCCAAAGGTAAGTCTCTGGGCTGGAGCAGGTGTGAGTGGTGGCTTGTGTACGGTGCAGCTCAAAGCCTTCCTTTAGTTTAAGGCGTCCTTCATTTATAATTGGATCAGTAGCCTGGCAGGTAGGAGATTAGACACGGCCTAACCGAAGGTGTGTCAGCGAGCTTTCACAACTCTGTTGAGTACAGAAGGTATTAGGTAATAAAATGTGGACAACAGAGTTGTGTCTTTAAATAGCTTTTGCCCCATATCCCTTTTTTTAATGCTGACCAGGAGCAGGCCCTGTCCAGTTATAGCCGTTATAGCCTTATTCAGTTTCTAGTCACCATAGTTCACCTTCTTCAGTTTCACTATTCAGTAGTTCAGTATTCTTCTTTCTTGATCAGAATCAGTTTCATAGGCCCATACATCTCGAATTACACAAGCAATTTGGATCTAGCTGTTAGTGCCTTTCAAGCCAGGCAAGATACAGGCAATTTACAGACAACGCACAATATTAATCTATGTTTGAAATAGGGTTGTGGGATGTCTTGGGGAAAAACGGCAGATGAAACGCACAAAGAGGAGTACGACTGCCAGGCCTAGTGGAAAGTTTTACACTAAAATATCGGATGCTGAGGTAATGACAGTTCAATTTGTTTCGTTTGTTTTTTTTAATGCTCAAGTTTCTGTTATAAACTTCAGCAGGACTGCTAGATCTTTTTTTTTAACTAAACTCTTTTTTTCCTTTGTATCAATGTCTCTGACATCACAGGTCTTGACATTTATTTTGTCTTCTCCCCTCTTGCACTTAACCCTTTCTTTGTCCAGCAAATAGCTGTCTGGTTCAAAGTTCAGAGGGACCACCCAAACTCACACGCTCTCTGCGATGTGTAGGCTTTTGTGCGGTCAGAATTTACTGTCCGAAGGTGAGAGGTGGCATCCTGTCCCAAGATCAGCAGTTGAGCTGGAGGCTCTGGGCTTGCCTATGCTCAGCATGTTTTCCACCTCTTCATTTCCCCTGCCAGTGGTGAGGTACTGTTCTTCTGAAACACATTTCAGGCTCCGTCACTGTGACCGCCATTTTATCTAGTACCCATTTCAATCAGTTTTGCATGCGACTATGGAAAAACATATGAATTCCAATGATATCCCTGCTGGTCTTAAATGTCCAAATATATTAAACCCATATGTGTAGGCAGAATAATATACAGGTTTACATGTATTGTCTTTGGCAAGGATTGTTGACTTTGCCAACATGAAATATGTTTCTATTTATGAATTGAAAAACTCCATGCCGTTGAGTTTATGCAACAAAATCTGATATAATGTAATGGCAGATATGATCAAATAACACACTTACATTTTTTTACATGAACATAAAATTAACATGAATTTCAATGTTAAAGATGAGGTGAGGTATATCCTTCATGCATACTTGCCAAACAGCTTTCCACTGGCTTACCTTATAATGTGGATCCTGTGTGGTTTATTTAACTACTAGCTTTGCTGTTTGACTGTTGTGTGACATGGGGTAATAATAATAATAAAACTTTATTTATATAGCACCTTTCATGCAAAAGAATGCAGCTCAAAGTGCTTTACAGCAAATACATAATATGCACAAAGAAATTACACGCACATAAAAATAGACATCAAAGAAACATAACTCAGATATAGTGCAAAAAAAAAAAATTATAATTATAATTATAGAGATATATTTAATCTAACCCCTTAATATCACCAGTTTAGATTTAAATTAAATTAAATTAAATTAAATTAAATTAAATTAAAAGTATTTATTACACGGCTCTTCTTAATGCTGTAGAATGCTCCATTCACTTGAATGGGGCTTCCCAACGTTCTGTGGTCAACTATTTTTCCATATTTGACCGTTGCTATGCATAATTGACCGCTGTCAAGGGAAGTGGCCTATATATATATATATATATATATATATAGTGCGAAGTGGTAGCTAGTTAAAGGCTAATGTGAAGAGTTACGTTTTTAGTTTTCTTTTAAAGATGTTAAGCGAGCTGGCTTCCCTGATGTCTATAGGCAGTATGTTCCATAGCACTGGGGCGTAATTGACAAATGCTGCGTCCCCGATTTTCTTACGGCTTTTGCTGGGAACCTCCAATAAACCAGCATTCGATGATCGCAGTGTTCTTGAGGGCAAGTATTTGACTAGGGAGTTTGCAATGTAACTTGGTCCTAGCCCATTAAGGGCTTTGTATATTAGGAGAATGGGGTATGGCAATTTTTCATCATGTGTCAGAACTGTAGAATGTTATGACTACAGACTGCAGTGTAGGAGTTTGACCTTTCTGCTTGCCTTACCTGTCTAAGCTTTATTCCACCGACTCACATGCAGTTCACAGTCAGATCTCCATCCTAGGTTTCTCTTTATGAGATCTATATAGAGTTGATCAGTGCAGGTCTCTGTATTCTGCCCTTGGGGTGAAAATAGGGATTTTCTTTCTGTTATTATGCTAAAACTATTATGCTGACACTGTCTTCAGCCCAGTGGTTCCCCACGGACCCAAATAAAAGCTTTCCAGTGATCTTATCTCTCCCTCCTGTGGTGGTGCTGGCGTTCTCCTCCAGTTCTCCCTCAATGGTACAGTTTGCCAAGCTCAGATCTGGTAATCAAATCAGAGCTAAGTCTACTAAAGACACTGCTGAGGTTTACTTGAGATCACTGACCGAAGTATTAACTCAGAAAAGACAGAGAGAGCCAGGAAGAGAGATATTAGAGAAAGAGAGAGAGAGGGAGAGAGAGCGAGAAAAAGAAAAACAGAGCAAATTGCAGGTGCAATTTATCTGGACTTTCAACTCAAGGGCCATGGTTTTGTGCCTTGTAACTCATAATATTGCTTCTTAATTGGGTAACAAAAATTGTTTAAAAATACACCAAATCTGCACAGTATTGTATTCGTATTTGCACAATGATGTAGGTGTACAACACTAACAAGGTGAGTGAATGAATGCACCAATTTAAACCAACAGAGCGTCTCCCGTGGAAACCTGTTTTTTGCGCACGGAAAAGAGCAGTTTGTGGTACGGTCAGAGCTTATCACAGTTTGGTCATGTCAGAGTGCCTGATAAGGGATGAAAGTTTGCCTGCCTTCTATCTTAATGGACACTTGAAGACAATACAGCACCAAACTAATTTTTCCGATCCATTCCACTTTCTTTGCTTACCAGGCGGAATAAGAAGGATGTGGAAAATAAAGCAAGCATTTCTATATTTGATGTCTGATAACAAATCTGCTGTAATGTGTGCTCTGAAAATAATCTTTCAATATTTCTCCCACTGTACACTTGGCATCCAACCCTTAAAAAAAGAGATGGCCTATTTTAGAAAAACTAAATGTATTCTGAACGAGCAGAACAGTAGCTGAATGTACAGGCCCTTGAAAAATATTGAAATTAAAATAATCCCTTTTTTTATATCAAGTAAAAAAAAATACCACTGCAGTAAATCAGAATCTACGATCTGATATATAACGGGGACAGTTTAATAAAGGCAGTGTAACAACTGGATCATGGCCTTTTAAGTCCCAGTAGTTTTTACTAGCTACCAACAGCATTCTGCATAAAATGTGCCAATAAAATCTGACAATTATTATTATTATTATTATATTAATATTATTATTATCTGCTTAATCTGTGCATGCTTTATGACACGCGGAGACAAGGAGGTGCAGAAACACACAGCTGGTCAGAATCTGAGGAGGTTATGTAATAGCTAGGCCTGGTTGCTTGACCCGTGAGGTGCATAAACACACGGCTGGTCAGAATCTGAGGAGGTTATGTAATAGCTAGGCCTGGTTGTTTGACCCGGTGCAGTGACTCGGTCATGTCTCCCTTTTTGAGCAATAACAATAAAGAGAATGCTGATAAGTCGGTGTCTGTAAAGGTGATTGAGACTCTTGCTGACAGAGTTATCAGCTGAGTCATACTGCGACATGCTCAAACCCACACACACACACACACACACACAAACCTAACCTATGACCATACACAATGACAACAAGTGAAAAACAAAGAAGTTGTTACAGCCTCAACACTTGTGTGTGTAAGGTTAAACATGTGCGTGGATGTATGTTGAGATATGAATTACACAGACTGTATTCTTAGGACTCTTGAGGTGGGTCACAAGGAGAGAATAGTAAACACGGGTGAACAGAACTTTCATTTAGCCATATCACTGTCTCTCTATCTCTCTCTCTCGCTCTCTGAGTTTCCTCGAATCAGCATTTTCCAAATTCCAGTCTTAAAATGGACTCCTAACTTTTCCAAATGGTGTCCCCTGCCTTGCCTTTTTTCTGACTCAATCTGAAAAAATTATGAAATGATTAATTTTTTTTATATATATATATATATATAACTCACAGCTGCATGTTAATGAATACATATCCCCATACCATCAGAAGATAAAGAACAAAGGACTTTTTGATTCATGTCGGAGGAAGGTCTAGCTGTGATAAGAAGTTGTCAGCAGGAACTCCGAGGCCTCCCTGAAGTAAGATCAGAGGAGAGGCTCTAGAACAGCCCAGGACAATTGATTTTCCACATCTGCAATGCAACTTCAACAGGATGTAAAGCTGTGATGATGAATTAGGGTAAGAAAAAAGACCCTGATCGAACGACTCTAGGAATCAGATGTTGCCTCAAATCCCTCCTTAACCAACATCCTGTTTTCGCACACTGCGATGGAAAGACTGGAGCCGTGTGTTTGGGTTGGGGAGCCAGACGAATTGCTCTGCATTCTCAAATCTACAAAAAAAGCTCGTCAATAGGAATTAGCCATGTTACAGCTCCTAACAGGTGATGTGTTTGGACGGGGGCAACTGGGCAAATAGTCTTGTGCGCGCCTCCCAGACTAATAGTTTCTACCATTTCTTGAGAACTTCTGGGTGGACTAACGGCTTACAAGTTCTGGAAATGAAATCTGGGATTTTCTGCATGATTGGCTGCCAAAGTTCCCCCCTATTCACAAACATCAGTTTCTGCCGGCGATAAGTGCTGCCCAGGGAGCGGAGGCGGGTGTGGGGTGGGTGTGGCGTTCGGCTCCCATTACTACTGTGCATCTTGCATGCAGAAGTGCTATTAGGCCTGTAATGGCGTGGGACAGCAATGGCGTGTGGTGTCGATTTTACGACCGCACACTCCGCCGCTCTGCTGACCTGCAGGATTTTATGACCTCACCAGCATGGAGGCGTTGCCAGAGAAAAGCCTGGAAGCGGGGAGTCTTAATGCACGTAGCGCACAGAATTTTGCCCCCTTGCAAGTTGCCTTTGTTTTCTGTTGACCCAGAGAAGTGTCATACAACTCTGTGCACCAACAGGACACTGTAAGCCTGCATGTTGTTTTTGTTGCAAAAAGAGTAATTTAAGAAAAGAGTTACATTTGTTAAGACCACATCTGTCTCCACCTGTCATCTGCTTTGTTGGCTGTCTCTTTTTGTGTTTAGCGCTCTGTGTATCTGTGCAGAGAGACCTGCCGTCTTTGGCACTGATCTGGCCCGGGTTTGGCCCGGTCCTGGGGTATGAGTGCCAGATTAGGACCAGACGAGTTCATATCTGATTCTGCTGCTTTCTGGGTGGTTTTATACTCGGCCTGTCACACAGTCTCCTGAATGTGGGAAGTTTGGGGAGGGCAGAGGCGGAGCCGGAGATGGTGGACGAGAGTCTCGTCTTGAGTGTTCGCTTCTTCTTCTTCTTCTGGTCTTCTCTGGTTTCTTTCCTGGCGTTGTCGCTCTATGTCTGGGGTTTTGGTGGTGGGGGTAAGGTAGTGAGTGGAAAAGGCTGGGGAAGAAGGGATGGGAAAGGGGTCATTGCATTACTCAGGGGAAAGCTCCTATTAAGGCTGAGAGCTATGTACGAGTGTTGGGATACCCCAGCGCTTACTGGACGTGACCCGTAGCATTCCACAAGGCTTGCTCATCCTGAGATGTCCCAGGCAGCAATGGACTCCAGAGCTGTTGCTGCTGTTCATGTCTGAGCTCCTACTGTTGGGGCATATGAATGAGCCATTCATAAACTGAGCCATGTAGGTCCAATTTCCCAGACAAGGATGAAGCCAAGTCCTGCAGTAATCTGCATAGGAAATCAAGAATCTCCACTCAAAATGCAAGTGAAGAAGAACAGCTTAAAGTCTCAAAACACAGTTTTTTTTATTTGTCCTGCGATGTATTTTGCAAGCATCTTGTTGCTTGCAAAATGTTGTGGATTCCACCTTCATCTTTTCAGCACTATCTGAATATATTACAAGAGAACCCAGAACAGTTCTTGCATGTTGGTTTCCTGTGTGGTGGCCCTGGGGAAAAAAGGGATATGATGTCCTGAGAATATGTTCTAAAGGCATGGCTCATCATCATCATGACAGATATATGGACACCTATCAGTGGGTGTTTGTCTTCTGGGTGGTGAATGGTGGGAAACTTCAATGTTTGTCAGCAAGACAGGTCTAATTTGCACTGTTGCACGGAATTTTTTTTTTTTTATCAAACTGGACTACAGACCTACTCTGTGGTCATGAGTGTATGGGTGGAAGT
Organism: Clupea harengus; assembly: GCF_900700415.2. Classification (NCBI taxonomy): domain Eukaryota; kingdom Metazoa; phylum Chordata; class Actinopteri; order Clupeiformes; family Clupeidae; genus Clupea; species Clupea harengus. Next base: position 15,487,100 of record NC_045162.1, on the reverse strand, counting down.
CCACATGTAGAACACGACATTTAAAGGCTATTAAATGAAAATGCCAGCTCTCCGTTTGAGGCACCCGTCCCTTTCATGTGTTTCTTTTGCCGACAGACGAATGCAGCTCACTGTTACGCAACAACAGCTACCGTATAGCTGAACTTTGAGCTGGTGAGTTCTCTAACTGGGCCCCTCCCCATTCTCGGGATATGCAGGGTGGTAACTAATAAGTTCCTCACCAGGAAAACCCGCCCCCCCCCAACCCAACCCACCCCCCACCCCCACCTCACACACATCCTTGCTGCTCTATTCACTTATGTGGTTCTTGCTGATAGATTTGGACAGTCGCTGCTTTCTCACACTGGGTGCAGTGATTGAGAGGTATTCTGTTGCCATGACACACCTCTGATGAGGATGACGCAGGCCTAAAACTTCCTCTATTTTTGTTCATGCGTCATCACCCTGGTTTGATTATGCCCTATCAGGAAACTGTTTGGCAAAGTAATCCTTACATAGCCACTAACAAAACTCTTAGTATGAAATCAATCCATTGTGTACTGGAGATTACAACCGCACAGAATCAGTGCTAAAGCAAGACGCTGGGAACGTTGCTATTTCTGATAATACATTTGCTCTGCTTGCACATGTACTGGCACTTGTGTACCAGTGTGTTTTATGGGGGTAGGGGTGGGATGTCTCAGAGTGCACTGCTAATATGCGTCAGAGGCAGCTAAGGCAGCTGTTTCTCCTCAGCAGTGCTGGAAGCGATCAGTGTGTTTACTTTTTGCCACACAGAGAGAGAGAGAGAGAGAGAGATATCTCCTCTTCTCTCACCATCCCATCAGTTACTCCTGGACTGCTGTGGCCGTCAGCACAGGCAAGCCGGCGTGGAACTGTAATGGCCCCTCTTGCGTAACACTGTTCAATAGACAGTCACTGATAAGACCTGCTGACCTCTCGTTTGTCACAGCATGCAGGGACCCAAACATTGCCCGGCTGCGCAGCTCACTGGAGATAAACTGGTGTGAAAACTGTGTCGTCGCCATGGAGAGTAAACCAAGTCAGCAATGTTGTTTAACAAATAAACTTCCTACTGAATTCACTGTACACCTTGTTGACACTCCCTGTGTGGCCACAGGAGATTAAATCACAAGGATATGGATAGATGGCCTACTGTGTCACAAAGTTCACTAATACAGTACAATACCACTACTACTGCTACAACTACTGCTATTACTACTACTACTACTAATTATAATAAACATCTCCATCGTAACTATAATAATAAATATTAATACATTGCTTGCATTTGGTTTGGCTTAAGGGAGTCAGATCTACCTTAAATATAAATACGGAAGTGGAGATTCTATGTGAATCAGAATTCAGAATGGATTATTTTACATAGGCCTGTTTACATTCCCAGTCATGCTCTTGGTGCCTGTCTTGGGTCTGGACAGCAGCGCGCCTGAATATAACCCATCCCTGGGCCTCACTACTCATATTGACGCACAACTACTGTTTGGATGTTTTCTAAACATAGTTGAAGTCAGCAGATGCCACTGAGCAATGACGACGCTCACTGTAGGTTTCATAAGGCAGGCACACCATGACATTTCCCATGGCAAAAAAAACAGCACTAAACTGACAGGTGAGACATTGTGTAATTCCAGTAGTTACTGAGAGCCTTGGTCTTGAGAGAGAGAGCACACATGACGGGGGCTCTCTCATAACTTTAGGTTCAGCGCAATGGAGCTCCTTGGTTGCCATGAGTCATTGTGTCAAGCGCTACGCTTGGCCATAGCTATTTACAGATTTGTCTTGCTCCGTGATGTCAGTCTTGTGACATTCCTGTTGTCGAATGACACTCGAACGAAATAGCAGCCCTCTTCAACTCCGCATAGGGACCTAAATACCCCCCCCCCATTTGTCCAGTGTATTATTTTAAAGCAAATAATATTAATCATCATCTTTACATAAATGATGCATGTAGTGAATTGATGTTGGCCCTAATGCAACATAAACTTCAAATTATCTTCTATTCGACTTGATTTGGGATTGAACTCACTTGCAGTACAGTCCCACGTGTGCCCTTAACAGCATCTGAATAATGGTGTTGTCTTTGCAGTATTTGCCTTAGGTGTGATCAAAGACTAACGTTCCACACCTACCTATTCACACCCACGTTTTTCTTTTATAATCCTGATGGCAAAGACACAAACACACACACATACACTCTTTCACACACCCTACAGAACACATACACACAGACAGAGAGAGAGAGAGAGAGAGAGAGAGGGGCTCAATGAGACAGAAATTTAACTGAAAGACCTGTTTCATATTGACATGTGTTCAGAAACCAAGAAAATTGAGTTATATATATAACTAACACTGAATTATATGAGAAACAAATGTGACCTTTTTCACCTTTGGTGTCTAAGGTGAAATAAATTATGGGGATAGAGTCAGACCCTCACACCCTCTCTGGCTTTTACAACAAAACAGTAAAACAACAATAACAACAAAACAACATTAACAGCTAAACGAAAATAACAGCCGAGATCCTGTGTGACCTGGGGCCTTTTAAAAGCTCATTGAAGTTTTTTTCGTCCCTTCTGAGTGTTTGTGTCCGGTCCGCCTGAGTGCACTAAAGCTCTCAGTGTGGTGGTGATGTGGAGTTTGCCCCGTCATTCGATGCAACTAAAAACACATGTACAGTAACACATGCCCATCTTCTCTTTTCACTCCGATTTGCCTCTGGTCTGGGGGAGGCGTGAATGTCAAGTGCTCTCCTTTAAGCTCCTCTCATCTGGAAAGTGGCCTTGGTCTGAAACAACCCAGGGTCATCATCTCCCACGATGCACCCTCTTTCTTCGGTTATTTATAGGCCGGTGACGCAAGTGATCCTCTTGTCCACCTGGTTGAGGGCTGCTTGCGTCAGATGTGTGTTTTTGTACCGGTACTGAATGACCATGGGATGCAGTTGCTATTGGAAACAGAGGTATGTTGACATCAGGGTTTTTTGAAGAACTCTGCTGTATAGGCTAAAGGATTAGCTAATTGTTCGTTTCTGTTTATGTACACGCATACACACACACACACACACACACACACACACACACACACACACACACACACACACACACACACACACACACACACACACACACACACACTCACTCATCCCCTCACACATAGATGAAACACCCATGGACACTTAGTCACCCCGTAGCTGATGCCACGTTGCAAGACTTTATCCACCAGGAAGCGTCACTGGACAGCCAAAGCCAAACCGCTGTTGAATGATGGAAAAAAACAACACTTGCTGGGATTGAACCATGACATGAGACATGACTACAGCTGGCTGAATTAGCAATGACAATGGCCACTTCCTGATGATAAATAATGACAAAGAAAGAAACTATCTTCCACATCATTGCTATTGCCTTCGATACCAGCAGTTACAGTATTACTACCTAAATAACATGAATCCACTTAACTGTACACAGGGTAACAACAGAAATTCCATTCTGGGGCTCTCTCAAGTTAAAGTTAAAGTTAAAGTTAAACTAGGACAGTGATGTTTCAGTACAAAAGCAGAGGGTTTTAACTTGACATGTTTTTCAGTAGACAGATGCTGCTGCAAACTGTTGCAGCTGTGAATCCGGTTCTGTCGGCTCTTGGCTCATAACTAGATATAAACCTCATGTCAGATTTTCATTTTTGTTTTGGGAATGAGATCCTGGGGGAAACAGTTTCAAAGTATTCTTTGTTACTCCTGTGAGACGTCATATGAAATAGGAGCACTGAGAATGCTGTTATATCTGCTGTGCCAGGCAGGTTTGTAAGAGATTAAAAAGACCAACATGTACAACTCTTCTAGGTGGTGGAAATATGGGATAGCATATCTGAACCCATGGAAAACCAGCCCGGTGGCACATTTAAGATATTGACTTTCCACTCTGAGGTTATCAAGCCACAGAAATCATAATCAAATCAGGTTTACTTAAAACAATATCAAACTCCAAGATATCATCGGTATCATCGAAATAAAGAATAGCTTTTGAAACAACTGATCATCCAAGTCTATAATGTCCTTGATAGCTGTTAAAACATTTGTAGGCTATTGTTTCATTTCTCAACATCAATAGATAGGCCACAATATCCACAAAGTCTCTAATATTTATCCACAAAGGACTTCCTCATACAGTGCTCATGCACATACATACATGTACACTTTTTTGTTTTGTTTAGATTTACTTCTGAGTCTGAAACTAATTCAAAATGCATATACTATATAATAAACAATATTGTGTCATCTCTTCAGAATTCCAGAATCTTCCACAATTAGCTACTGTAGGATTTCAGGCATTTGTATGATTTAACAAACAAAAAGCCACTACTGCACCAGTCAGGACGGGTGAAGATAATCAGCGTGCATTAACATTTAAGGGCATTACATGTTACTGTTAACAGCGGGAACTGTAATGATTATTTTATTTCTCTCGACAACGAAGGTCTGTTAATGACAGCATTTAGCCTACTCCTACCGTCTGAAGCCGAGTGTCCGTCCTTCTAGTGGGCGGGCGCAAGGTTGGTTGTGGACTTAAAGAGCTCTGAGGGGAGTTGACAAGCTAGTCTAAATAATTAAAGAGCGCAGACTCCAGCCAATCGTGACAATCTTTTAGGTATAAGTCCCTTCGGATGCTTCTGTCAAGCAACACAGTTATCTGGTGAATCAACTTATTAACACACATAAGCTAGCACCTTCGCTGGCTTGTTTCAGCACTATTGGTGTCAAGCTTTGAGCAACAGCTGCAGGAATAAACGAGTGTTTCATTTTTTTCGCACTGTCTCAAATTGCCAGTCGCAGCAAACGAAGAAGGAAGGAAAGCAACAGACAGGCAGTAAGAAAAAATATTCTGTTATACGCTCGGCTGCCATATAGCTATGTCCTCCGGTGATGCGTCGGAGCAGAGTCGGCGGTTTTGTGTGCTGTCTTGGGAGCAGGTGCAGCGATTGGACTCGATTCTTGGAGAAACGGTACCGATTCACGGGCGTGGAAACTTTCCGACACTTTCCGTTCAACCCCGACAAATTGTGCAGGTAGGCTGTGATTTTAATTTCCACCATCAATTAAAGCACGTTAAACACCGGCTACCTTCATCACTCATCTTAGTCTTTTTCAAATCTGCTTATTTCAGTTGAGTATTTAGAGATGGTCTTACTTCTGAAAGGAATCTTTTATCACTACCACTGTTCGATATAGCCTAATATCGGCTAACTTTCGTTACGTAATGGGAATGAAATGTCTCACTATAGATTAACTTTATATCGCCTTAAGTCAGAATACATATAATTATTCTATTTGAGAATGTGTAAATGTAAAAGTTCATTACCACATGTGGTGTTTTGGACATCATGCATTATCTGGTTAAATTGTGTGCAAATTGAAATCAATCTGGCTAATCGTAACGACTTTAAAGTCATTCCATATCCCATATAGCCAATATAACGTCTTTTTTTTGTATAAGGCCACCATAAAATAGGCCTTAACGCAAGACTGACCCGTCGCGATGTCTTTTTCCATGACTCTCATGATTGATTATTTCTCCGTGACGTTAACACGGGGCTGCCGTTTTACAGAAGGAGCTCCTAAGCGCAGTAAAGTTGTAAAATGTCTTAGAAATCTATTGGTAACCTCTCAGTCGGATGACGAGGATAGGGATGAGTCTTGATCTGCTCGTGCTTGTCATACAGAATTTTGGATTAGGGACATTTAGCCCTTGTCCCACCAGCGACGTCAGATTTCGGACTCGTATGAAAAGAATGTTCCAGATTTGGCCAGTGACCATAGACCTAAACCGGTTTTGGCATGAGCTCCCTCTGTACCGCCACCCTCTATCAACTCAACATACAGAACCACCTGGCCCACCAGACATTACTCCCGTTTCCCGTGGAAAGCCTAAAAAAGGTGCGCTGAATGCCGAGTGGTGCTGCACACACGCGCACACGCACGCTCACGCGCGCACACACACACACACACGCTCACGCGCGCACACACACACACACACACACACGCACACACAAACACACAGTGCTTGTCTCAGCAAAGCCTTTGTAAATCTGTTTCCCAGATGAAATCGTAAAATGGTGTCAGAGTAGGCTACCCCAAAGAATCTCATCTACAGTTGAATAAGAAGACTGCTTGAAAAGCAGCTGCTTGTTGAAAATGTTTCAAGCATGATTAGTTTCCAGACGTTTGAAACAAGGAAGGCTGCAGTAAATACAGAAGTGTTCTTCATTACCATTCCCAATGAGATTAACCAAAATCAGAAACTGGGAATATTGTACAGTAGTGTGTGTAGCAGATGTGATTTCTGTCCATAAGCTCTTCAATTCTATACTTTGTTTGTCTGTGTGTGTCTGTGCCTGTGTGTGTCTGTGTTGCAGAAGTGTGTAAATTCATGAGTGATGTGACTGATAAATACATACATAGTGCAGACGTTTTCAAAATTACTTTGCTATATCTGTAATTCCACCAAGTGTGCATTCAATGGCAGTAAGGATCAACTTTTAAATGTTCTTTAAATGTTCACATTTTGGTATTTTATAATCTGTTATCAAGATAATGAATGACCAGCTTGAACCCTTCACAGACCATACACATGGTAATCACATAAACCACCTCTATAAATCCCTCTTCAGGGCCAGAAACCCATTACTTTAAGGACAAACCTGTAAACTTTGACACTTTGAAGCATGAATTTTATGACTCTTTAATGCAAACTAAACTAAAGGAGGTGGGGTAGTCTCTATAGTGAACAGTGTAAAACACACACACACACACACACACACACACACACACACACACACACACACACACACACACACACACACACACACACACACACACACGCTCTTGTTATACAATCCCAAGGGCAAGGCTTTAAGTATTTCTCAGCCTTTGGCTATTTGCTTGTGTCGTCAATCAGTCAGCATCTGCATTTCATGACTAAGGGGTTGTGTGTGCACCCTGACTCAGCGTTTGAAGATAAAGTGATCTGGACAGTTTCCACACTATGTGCGCTGTGGCCTGTTGACCTCTTCTGGTCTTTTTTAGGTTGGTGGTGGTGGTGCATGAGTGTGTGTGTGTGTGTGTGTGTGTGTGTGTGTGTGTGTGTGTGTGTGTGTGTGTGTGTGTGTGTGCGCGTGTGCGTCTGCGTGCGTGCGTGTGTGTGTGTGTGTGCGTGTGTGTGGGGAGGGTACTTGGCAAGAGTCAGGGTGAGCAGGTATAGTACCAGCGCGGCAGGAAGCACGTGGCCATGAGCAGGCTGGCTTCCAAAAGCTCTCTCATTTTCTGATTACTGGAACAGAGCTCGGATTCCCAGCTAGGCCTATATGTTTCTCTGTTCAGTAAACACAGATTCTACAGACACCCATGCCATTACTAGCCTTTCAAGGGGATAATGAAGCATTCTGACAGAATTACTTTTTAATTTTCTACTGGCTAGAGAGCTGTAAAGGGTGGGAAATTACTACTTGACAAGTCTAAAGATCCACAACTTGAAAACTTTGTGCTTGAAGTTTATGCTCCCTTGGCAACTCTTAACATAGCAGCGACACCGCAGGAAGTAATCAGCAGATTTGTGTGTGTGTGTGTCTTGAATGCAGACTTTGGATGGTGATAAGCTTATGCTGTTACAAGTGCTAACAGGGCATACTCTTTTAGCTTTTTAAACTCTTTTATTGTATTTTCTTGCAAAAAGGGGCAAGAACAGACTGTCCAAAACACAATGAAGTCCTATTAGGGTGACGTCCTCAATGGCTGGTCAGGGATCAAACTGGGAACTAGAAACAAAGTGGACAACGAGTTCACACAGGTTGTATGGATTTTACCTGGTAATGCACATTTACTCTCCCAGGCTGGTTTGCAGCGTTGCTCCATGCTCCGGTCACCGTCTGACCCAGTAGTTTAAAATAACCAGCTTAAGACTCTGACTTGCATGGGAAAGGATAGCTGATTACTGCCTTGACACTAATCGGACTGATGGAAAGTTCTTCATGAGGAAAAGGTAGAGGGTGATGTGCTTGTAAATTGCAGATGCCCCCGTCGTGATTGAGCAAGTAATTTTCATGTCTTAGATTCTGCATTTCCGCCATTTCTGCTCCTCCCACACATACACAAGGTCTGTTGGTTCTTTGCTGCGATGATGTGAAGCCTCAAGCAACTACAGCAACATATTATAATTACACTGTTGTCTGCATGGTCTGACAGCACAAATGTGCAAATTGTCATAAATAATGTAATTGCATTTAGTGTGAAATATAAAAAATTACATGCAAAAAGCATCTGATTTATTTATTCTTTCGCACAATCACAGACTCCTAATCTGTCACTGTCTAGGGCTTGATTAAGGATGTATAAAAGTCCAACTAACCTAGAATGTGCTCAAGATCTTTGATGGTGCTCGTTTAGAATAATTAAATTGGTTTAATTGACGCCTGCTATTTCCCATTGTGAAAGTGAGTTTGTTCACAATAAGCCTGGTCCTGCTCAGGGCTTTTCTGGTGCATGCTGGTGCATGCAGAAAGTAGCATGTCATGCGTCGCCAAGCATGTCCCCTGCTCTGGCCCCCGGTTGGATCTCCAGTAATGCGCCAATGTGTTTTCAGGGTGCAGCTCACGTTGGAGCAAGATGAGACACACAGATGTGACTCGCCTCAGCGAGATCTCTATGCGGTGTGTAATTAGATTAGCTTGACAGTTAGGAGACCATAATCTAATGAAGAGGGTTAACTACAGGTTAACTGGACCGCCATCCTAAAATTGAACATAACCCAAGCCATGTGAGGTTAACACACCAACTGCCAAATTGACCGATGTTGGTGTCTTAATCGCTCATCTCTGGGGTAACCTCATCAACTGAGCCAAAAGGATGTGCCTTCAGTGTGCCTTCTCTGAGGTCCTCTTGTGTGACTGGGCACTTATTCTGAAGCTGGGTCTATAACAGCAGCGCAGTGTAGAGGCCGTGTCTGGAATGGATTTAGTTCTGATCCTGATGGGGATAATCATCAGCTGAAGCAGCTCTATGTGTTTGTCATCATCCTGAATACAAATATGTGCTGTTGCCACATCCTGCACACTGTTCCAGCAAATGTTTATCTTCCAACCATGTGCACATAGCTTAGATTACAGAATATTGACACATAATCATAATATTGACTCATTCTATACTTGGTATATATATATATTATTTGTAAATATGTATACTATTTACTTACTAGTTGTCACATATTTCTGCACATTCTTCAAACTGACATTTAAAAACTCTGACTGGGATCCTTGTGGGTGAATTTGAACCAAAAAGCTCTTTCTCTCTCTCTCTCTCTCTCTCTGTTTTTCTCTATTTCTTTCCCTCTTTCTCCCTCTCTCTCAGTCTGTTTCTCTCTCTTTCTTTCTTTCTCTCTTTCTCCCTCTCTCTCTCTTTCTTTCTCTCTTTCTCTGTCTGTTTCTCTCTCTTTCTCTCCCTTTCTCTCTCTCTCTCTCTGTCTCTGTCCTTTCTCTCTCTCTGTCTCCCCCCTTCTTCTTTTTTTCCTCACATGTGGTCAGAGAGACTGAGAGATCGAAAAAAGATCCATTGCTTTGGCTATATGCCTCCTGAAACTCTTTATTCATCTAATCCATGCTCAAAAAGAGTGCCCGATCAGCAAATTCAGGTGTGTTTGCTAAGGTCTTGGGCAGGGTGTCTAGACCAGCTGAAAGAGGGTCAGTCAGTCAGTCACCCCGTCACCCCGTCGACGTCTGGTTGCTGCCGCACCTCTGATCCTGAGATAGAGGAATGAACAGAATCTGCAGTGTCAAAGGGAGGGCAGGCACTTCACAGCCAGGTGTCAGTGGCCTCTCCTCTCCTTTCCTCTCCTCGTTCCAACTCTTCTCCTTTTCTCTCCTTTCCTCTCCTCTCCTCCCCTCCCCTCTTCTCTTCCCCTTCTCTTCTTTCTTGTCCTACACCATACTCTAACCCCAGCCATACTCGGCCTGTAGGGTTCTCCCTTCCTCATTCGCTCATTGAGAACGTGAAAAGAAACACTGCTCGCCTTCTGTGACCTCTGCACCGCTCGGCCATGTGGATTACGGCTGGGATTAGCCCAAAGAGCCCCTTTGTCTCACTAGGAATGTTTAGCATGGGATATTGCCGCACTTTTTCTTTTCTTTTCTTTTCTTTTCTTTTCTTTTCTTCTTGAAACTATGGCAGACCCCAGATCATTCCATTTCCACTGTTAGTAGTCATGGTAACTAATATCAAGAATGTTCCCTATTCTGTTCACTGTTACAGAAAGCTATACATCACATCAGATGTGTCATGTCATTTTACCTACATTCTTCTTCTAAAGCAAATATGGACATGCATGACTATATTGCTTCATTTGACCTGATGTACTGGACCCTCTAGTCAAACAGGCCTGATAATGTGCAGAATACACTGCATTCCACAAGCTATTGATTTTTACCATGTTTGCAGTAATGCTTGTAACCCATACTGAGAAATTGCCACCCACACATGTACCAGCGCGTGGGTTTATTTGGACAGTCGTTGGACATTACCGTAAGGGGCAGATCTGTTAATACGGGAAAAGGAAATGGGGTTGTTTGGCACCATGTCACAGGATCAGAAGTTCAGTATTGCCCCTCAACAGGGGATTGCAAGTCTGGGCAAAAGGAGGATTTTATTAGACTTCAGCCTGGGGCTGACGTGAGCAGCATGCTTCTCCATTTGCAGTGCCTGTGAGATTGTGTGTGTGTGTGGCCCAATTAGAAAATGAAAGCTTCAGCTGAGTGAACATAATGTATATAATATATGCAGTGGGCAGATTCATTTCCTCATCAGACTACAGCAAGACTGTACATACTTAGATGAGTGAGGATTCTTATAGTCTCTGTATTAAATTGTTTAAATGTTTGTGTTCCATTTGGAGGTCACGTTACCATGTAGTAAATGCAGTGGTTGAATGCAGAAGGTCATTCTGATGTTGTTATGGTATGTTTCAGGTGGTCCGGGCACGGCTGGAGGAACGTGGCGTTGCCGTGCGCAACGTGAGGCTGAATGGATCGGCGGCTAGCCACGCGCTTCACCAGGACACTGGACTCGGCTACAAGGATCTGGACTTGATTTTTGGTGTGTCGTTACCGGACGACAAGGCTTTCCGCCTGGTCAAGGATGTGGTTTTGGACTGCCTGTTGGACTTCCTGCCCGAGGGCGTGAGCAAGGAGCGCATCTCGGCGCTGACGCTCAAGGAGGCCTACGTGCAGAAGCTGGTAAAGGTGTGCAACGACTCGGACCGCTGGAGCCTCATCTCGCTCTCCAACAACACCGGCAAGAACGTGGAGCTCAAGTTTGTGGATTCGCTGCGGCGGCAGTTCGAGTTCAGTGTGGACTCCTTCCAGATCGCCCTGGACTCGCTGCTGCTGTTTGACCGCTGCTCCGAGACACCCATGTCCGAGAGCTTTCACCCGACGGTGCTCGGGGAGAGCGTCTACGGGGACTTTGAAGAGGCGCTGGGCCACCTCTCACACAAGGTCATCGCCACACGAAACCCCGAGGAGATCCGCGGTGGCGGCCTGCTCAAGTACTGCCACCTGCTGGTGCGAGGCTTCCGACCGACGTCGGAGGCCGACATGAAGTTGCTGCAGCGTTACATGTGCTCGCGTTTCTTCATCGACTTCCCTGACATCGGCGAGCAGCAGCGTAAGTTGGAGGCCTACCTGCAGAACCACTTTGCCGGCATGGAGCACAAGCGCTACGAGTGCCTGGCGACGCTGCACCAGGTGGTGAACGAGAGCACCGTGTGCCTGATGGGCCACGAGCGGCGGCAGACGCTCAACCTGATCTCGGCGCTGGCACTGAGGGTAATGGCCGAGCAGAACGCCATCCCCACTGTCACCAATGTCACCTGCTACTACCAGCCAGCGCCCTACGTCCGTGACATCAACTTCAACAATTACTACGTGGCACACGTGCACTCTCTCATGCCATCCAGTGCCTACCAGACCTGGCTGCCCTGTAACTGACCCCCTAAACACAACACAACACAACACAAAAACACCAGAACTGTGAAACGTGAGACTTTCAAAAAAGAGTAAAAAGTACCCCCCCCGCCCCCCCCACACACACACGTGTATACATAGAAACACACACACACACACACACACACACGTACGTATGTGTGCAGAGCAGCCCTGCTGTTTCAGCCCTTGTGGAGAAATTGAGAAGTTGTGAGTGGAAGAGTGGAAAGATGGATAGAAAAACAATTGGCAGTAAAACATTCTTGTCTCCTAGTGGGATATAAAAGGAACTTAACAAAACCAACAATTTTGGGATAAGGAACAGTAATAGGACTTTGCCAAATGTGACTGTACTGAAACAATCCCTTACTGCTATATATCTCCTTTGAGCCAAACACATGGTATTTCTGTTCACCTGTTTCTTTCTTGGGACTACTGGTCCTTCCTCAAATGTAGCAATGGGTTGGCTTGGGTTTGCAGCAATGTATGTTTCTTTATAAAAGTTTATGAATCTTCAAAAAAGGCTTGGTAAGTTTAAAGGAATGCTGCATTTTTGAGGAATAAGCTATGCAGTGGAGTATTTTTTTTCGACTGTGGTTTCAATCAACCTCTTTTATGAAAGGATGTTTAAAGGACCAAAGATGTTTGATTTCTTTTAGGTTTTTTGCTGTTGTTTAGAAGGGAATGTTGTTCTTGTAATTCCAAGTGCCTTACACAAAACCAATATCCAGAAAACACCTCCAAAGTGAGAGCTGTGCTTTCTCAAGCATTTTTCGTGTCTCCTTAGGTAAATGTAAAACTCTATTTTCAGGGATGGAGGCATTCATTTTAATGTGATTAAAAATGAGAAAAAGCCCAAACAATCTTTTGTGTTTTCAGGATTCTTTCTTCTTTGGCAGCATCTTCAAACTTCAGTGTTCTGTTTCCTTTGAATACATTATTTCCTGCCTACGCAAACTTTCAGGATTGACAAATCACGTTTGACTGTAAACAGAACCATGATTGCTATCTCAACAGAATAACTTTAGTAAATCATGACTCAGATGCACGTTAAAGTAGAAATCATCTTCATTACATTACATTTTGACACATGTTCATAATTCTTGACATGCTAAACTTAGACAGCTTACAGTAGTAGATCTGGTTTTGAACTGGCCTAGTCTCATCTAGAGTCACCTGATGTCTCAGGCTTGCTTTGCCCTGATCAGCTTTTATGATGGATCCATTTCATTTCTCAGGACATGGACCATCCAGATCTTTTCTAAAAGCACAAAGCCTTCTCTTTTATTTTTTAAATAAGACACTAAGCATGCAAAACAATAGCTTTTCTGTTCTTCTACCCGTGTTGCTATTGGAAACTGAATCAAGTTTCCCTCCATAACCCCATATCCATGTCACCGTGCTTTGTAAACATGAAAACATGCCACTATCGCAGAGATTCACAAAGTCTGGCACAAAGGGATAAATGTGGAATCAGTTTATTCGTGAAGCATGGTCAGCATCAACATCTGTTTTGTAAGTGTGAATTTATGAAGACAAGTGAGTCCCGTGGGCTGCTGAAGACCCCTCTGCAGTACATCTCCCTATCCATCCATCAAAAAAGCTGAACGCCACAGAAACCACAACCACACACATCCCTGATGAATGATGGGTCTAATTCACTAGTAATCCTTCAGTGCATAACTGCTTGTAGCAAAAGCACAATGGAGGGGGCTTTGTGACACAAGGCAGCAGTCAGACATGGGTGGATCTATGCTTGGTGTGGATGAGTGAGAAGAGAGACTTTTGCTCCTGGTTATGGACAGAGGCTTGAGCAGGCCTACTGCTTATGTGAGCTTTTTATGTGAGTATTTTTTGAAGAATTTTTCCATCAACAAATGTTCTACTCTGGGATGCCATGGTCCAACATTATTACACTGCTCTGGAAACTGCTGTAAACAGCCCTTTCAGGCCACAGAGGCCTAACTTCTTACCAAGAAAGACAAAGTAGAACGTAGATCTTAGGGTTCTCACCATTTTGAAGTGTAAAGTAATTTATAGGCCATCCTGTGGGGCCTGTGGGGCCTTTCTGGCTCATTACATTACATTTACATTTAGTCATTTAGCAGACGCTTTTATCCAAAGCGACTTACAAGGATGTACTGTATACACATTTTACACTGATGGCACACTGCACATTAGGAGCAATTAGGGGTTCAGTGTCTTGCTCAAGGACGCTTCGACAGGGAATCGAACTAGCAACCTTCTGATTACTAAACGACTTCTCTACCTCCTGTACCACTGTCGCCCCCAGTGTCGCCCCCAGTGGCTCAGTGTGTACAGGGTATGTTAAATAAGATAAAACAACAAGAAACGATGCATACAGCAGTTATTTCTTTGATATTGCTGTGGTATGTGTTTTTCATGTCTTAAGTAACTTCCTCTCAAGTTCATCGACCAATTGAAAATTAGAACTATGTATAGTATGTTTTGGGTGGATTAGGCCTGATTTGCTTATCTTCCACATGTGAAGATAAGAGCAGCTGAAAGTGTTTACTCTGTGTAACATGAGGCCTCAGGTAGGCTGGAATTTTGAGTCATGCAAATATATTCAGCAATGAAAAAACACAGAGATCTGGTCTCTCTGGGGGAAAACCCCAATGCTTTTAGTCTCAAAGTTCACCAATAAAACTTCACAATCATTTGGGAATCATGAAGTCAGGTAAAAAGGTCAACCTGGCGCATGCTTTAGGTATGAAGCTAACACAGATACCCAGTATACACCCAACACAGAACAACATGTAATCATGTCCCCAAGACCATAAATCCTGATTAGTGCCATCCAATGGGTGATGTGATGGGTACGGCATGCCCACACCTCTACCTCTAAGGCCAGACGTCTATAAATGCTCTCATATCAATGCCCTCTTGAACCAATGAACACTGGTGTCAAAGGGTTTGTTTCAACTGCAATCTAGGTCACCATAATTTACTACATGCTGCCTGTCCTATGGCTGAAAGGAGAGGTTTATACTGGAGCAGTACCCTGAGGGCACTGTGGTATATGCTGCCTGTCCTATGGCAGAAAGGAGAGGTTTATACTGGAGCAGTACCCTGAGGGCACTGACCATGATTGCTCAGGATGGCACACGCCATCCCTGCCGGCTTCCGAAGTGTTGTTATTTTAGGGTCTGGCTAGCTTGTGCCGCGTTATTTCAGGAGGCAGAGAAGGCAGCTGGTGCCGTCATAGGATACAGCGAGAGTGAGAGGACATGAGAGGAGAACGCTCACTCTGCAATTTGCTGCCTGTCTCCTGGTGCCTTTCTTTATTAGATAAGCTTTAAATATAGTCACCCACTTAGGGCAGGAACTCCAGCACGAGGGTAGGGGGTGGGGTGGGTGAGGTCACCCTTGGGGCAACTCAGTAATTCCCCTGCACCTATAGTACTGGCCGGCTTCAGGCAGATGCCCCCCCTTATGTGCCAATGTTTCTTCCTCCCTAACAGGGAGTTTTTCCTTGCCCCTGTCGCCATTGTGCTTGCTCTGAGCGGGTTCGGGCCCTGGGCTCTGTAAAGCAATTTTATTGTTTTGGCGCTATATAAATAAAATAAAATTAATTGAATAGTAGTAGTAAGCATGTTTAGGGTACCACACTTTAGCATTAGTTTTGCACTAGCCATTTTATCTTTCCATGTACACATGTCCATGTCAGAAAATTAATCATATAGGGCGTTAGGGACATTATCATAATGGGCACCTACTGTATATCTGTGTATTTATCCAAAACACTATTGCAATAAATCAATAAAAATGGGTATCCGTGATCCGTAAAGGCACTCCTTCACAATAAAATTGGTTCTGTCTGTAGCCCACAAATGCCAAACACAACAACATGACTGCCCAACCATAGAACCTGACCAGCAGGATAAAACAAAAAATGCTGCCTCTGTGAGCATTTCACTGGGGTTTTTAGGCAGGCACCTTCCTTCATCAGTGTTTCATTGAATTAGGCCCATGACACATCCAGAAGGCTCAGTAGTGGTGTCTGGTGTCTGAGAGCCACCTACCTCCATACTCATGATGGGTTAAAATACACTACCAGACACAACAACAGATACACCTCTAGTTCAGGTTAATTTATGACCCCAAGTAGTCTGCAAGCGTAGCAGAACCCTCGGGCTGGCGCTGATGAAATGAATTGGCAACGTGAAGCACCATAGCATCAGCACCCAGGTAAAGCACAGGGTACATCCTTGACGTCTCCCATTCAGCCAGACAGTCCAGCACAGAACAGGCAGCCAACCTAAACAGCGTAAACACAGAAAAAATGGTAACAGTTACACACATAAAACATACACTCTTACTAGACACAAAAGGGATATCTAACATGAATGCTTATGCTAATTCATGACCCCAAGTAGTCTGCAAGCGCCTCAGCCACAACCACTGTCTTTTTCAGCAGCCTCAGATGACTTTGAGTTACCTTGCTCATAAAAAAAATCCAACAGAAGCTATGTGGTTGATTTTGCTACAAAGCCTGTAACACCTATACCCACTGGTCTTGTGTGTGCTTGCCAACCTCGTTGCCTTGCTTCTGCTACCAGTTCCGCATACTTCAGCTTCTTCCTTGCAAATGCTTCCTCAATTGCATCTTCCAAGGAACTTGTCAAGTCAATTAAGTAGACAATGCGCTAACACGCAGAATAGAAAACTATGTCTGGTCTTATAGCAGTCAACAATACTCTGTGGAACTTTAAGTTCTGTACTGACATCAGCCAGCAATCTCTAACCCTGCCAGTCCTGTTTGTACCTGCCTGGTGTTTTACATCCAGACAAAATGTGTTTTAAAGAGCCAACACCCAAACACAACTTGTAGCTTCATCCACCCACTGACTTAGGTTATGTGGAGTTGGGAGGACACCATAAGTGGCTCCAACTATGAATTTAATGTTAACATTCGTACCTCTTTTTCCATACAAAGCCACAGTACCCCAAGTAATTACTAACTGCCTTATTCATGACTTTATCAAATTTCTCCATCTCTAACACAGCAACTTCATACACAGTCAAACGCCACCTTATGTCTGGCCTAAACTCTTCACAGGTTTTTCTACAATAGAAGGAATCACCTCACCATCAATATAAAACCTCTCTTCCACCAGTTTTCCCTTACTGATAGAAACCCTTCTACAACTATACATGGCGGATTTGTAACCGGAAGTCCTGCCCTGTATTATAAAGAGCCAATCACCTTGTTGGAAACGGCACTGTGAAAATTGGTGCATGCGCAGTGAGCAAGTTGTTGAGCAAGTAGTTGAGCACACGGTTTATGTCAGATTTAAATGCGGATTCAAGTGATGTACTATTAATGTTTGCCAGCTTGCAAGCTCTCCAGATAACATGTTATTTAACCACTGAATTCATTGCATTTGCACCACTTGGCAAAATGAGAGAATGGGGGAGTTTATTTAGTTCGTTCTTGAGCTTACCTGAAAACACACTCACTCTAGTAGCCTCTATCGATGGACAACTCTTCTAATGATCGTTATTTACTATAGTTATTTGTCGTCACAGGGGTATGATCTGAGTTTGATCTAGTAGTATGATCTAGTAGCCTTTATCGATGGACAACTCTTCTATTAATCGTTATTTACTATAGTTGGGCCAATGGCAGTAGAGAGCCCTGGTCTCAGGGGTATGGAGGACATAGAGGAGTCTCCGGCTGGCAGCAACAATGCAGCGGCTCCTCTGGCTGACAGTGGAGGCATGACGGCTCCTCTGGCTGACAGTGGAGGCGTGGCGGCTCGGATGGAGAACCCTCGGGCTAGCGCTGATGAATGGAAGTGGATCGCAGCCCCCTTTTCACTGGCAACGTGGAGCACCATAGCATCAGCACCCAGGTAAAGCACAGCCTTGGGTACATCCTCGAGGCCTCCTATTCAGCCAGCCGGTCCAGCCCGGTACAGTCGGCCAACCAAAACAGCGTAAACACAGACAAAATTGTAACAGTTAAACACGTAAACATCAGACATCAAACATACACTCTTACTAGAAACAAAAGGGATATCTAACATGAACGCGTATGCTAAGACCAACAACAACACACAGTCCAATGCCCGAGGCTTGCTGGGAAACTCCTCAGCATGCCACAATATATCTAACATTTTACACGACTCCACTGTGTGTGAACAGAGTGTAAACAGACAAAGCCTGAAGTTATGACCCATCATAACTTATGACCCATCTGAAATCCAATTAATCCTACATCAGTTTTGTTGTATTGCTGTCCTTACTGTGCAAGCAAGCCATCATCAGCCACCAGTGTCATATAATTAAAACCAGTGTAACAAATTCACTATTAATGTGGACATGTAAGCAATATTCCGCTATTGTAACTTTGTTCCTCACGCTGTATACTTGAGACAGTGAACACTAAAAAGGTCACATGATACCTCTCTGCTCTACTTGCCCTAGTAATGAGGACACTCACACAAAAAGATGCAAACAACACACCGACAATAGGTTTACTAAATTATTTGGGATAGAAGTATCTGCTAAAAGAAATACGTGCAAGGCATGGCTCAGATGTCATTGCACCTTCAGCTGGCAGAGTATAAAAATAAATAATTAACTGTGTGAAGAGGCACAAGAGACCTATATTTTTCTGTGTGAGCAAGGCATAAAGTATGTTCATGAAATAACTGCAATATATATAGAGTATAGAGTCTCTCTCTCTCTTTCTCTCTCTTGCTCTCTCTCTCTCTGTGTGTGTCTCGTGTGGCTTTGCAGAGTGCTGGAGGTCCTTGCATTCCCAGGACGTGTATATGTACTCTGGAATAGCTCAGCATTGTGTGGTGTGTGTTGCACCAGCAATGAAAGGGCAAGTGGATTCTAATGAGAGAGGGAAGCTCATAAATGGCATCTGTGGCTCACTTCCTTGAATGATGTTGGCCTGGTAAAGATACTGGGCACAGCCCTAAATGTGGCGGCCCGGGACTCCTGGAGTCAGCAGTCGAGGGCTCAGGAGCAGCGGTGGATTGAGCTGTGCTTTGGAGTTCATGCAGCCGGAAACAGGGAGAGGTTCTTGCGCATTCCTTTTTATACATTCATTTTCATGCAATAACCCTTCTAGCTAGGCTAGGCTAAGCTAGTCAGTGTTGGGGAGTAGTGAACTACATGTGATTACACTAGTAGTTTAACTACATTTAGTAGTAGCTTGCTGGTAGATCAACTACATTCGTATTTGCATAGTGAAATGTTTACAACAAAAATATAACATTCCTTGTTTTTTTTATAGAAGAGGTTAGGTCTCAGGGGTTTTCCAGCTCACCTGTGAAACAAACTAAATTGGCTATAGTTTTTAATGTTTTGAATCTGAATATGTAAAACCAAACTTGAATATATTAGGTGCCAATTAGTCATTGACAAGTAGTCAAGTATTGGTTATTGCTATTTACCAACAAATGTTCACAGAAGTTTTAGAGTATTCTTGGCTAACTGACTAATCCTGCTTGGTGCCCTACACCCACCTGGACTCTGAATTTACATAAAGAATCTGCACACAGTATATTTCCAGAGATAATATAATAAAACTTCACGGATCACTTGTTGGATTTTAAAAGCTTAACAGTTGCAAACTTGAATATATTATTGACCCTAACATTGATCCTAGAGGGACTACAGAAGTACATGGAGAACAGGGGGACTGGGAATTTATGGCTAAGAAAATATGGAAAGTCGTGGCACAGTACAGTGTAGGATCAGTGAATAAATGAAAATGTAGACCTTTACTTAGTTTTCAATGAAGTGTTAAGCTGAAAATGTGAGTCTGGAGTACAGTGCTGGTAGTGTCCCAGATCTGAACCCGAGTCTCTCCAGAATCATCTTTTTTATGCTCATCATGTGCCGCACACACACACACACACACACAAACACACACATACACACTCTTGGCGTCAAAACGTTTCTCCTTTCCGTTTCTGTGGTCAGCAAAGCGAGGTGTCACGTTCGTTTTCCCAGAGTGGACCCACACCAGAGTGGCCGGCAGCCACACCCCGACAGCAGATGTAGCCTCTGTCTCCGAGAGGTGTTTTTAATCAAGTCCTTTGTTCAGGCGGTCACATGATGTTTACTAGGTGACATCACTCTGGAGGAGTTAACAGGAAACACATGTGGTGGCGGATGATGAGACGGACCCGGTGGGCCTTCACCACTCCCAAGACATTAGCTGCAGGGTCCCGTGTTTTTCCTCTTCTAATTGCGGAAGTAACTCAGCTGTAGAAGTGCCTGCCCGTCACGTACATCTTAAAGCATTTGTTCAGTGACTGGGGCCCTTGAGGCATTCGCCACTTCACTAATACTTTTGCTAACGCGCTGAGATCATGACACTTTTACTCCTACTTCTTTGATTTTTGGTTCCCCAAGACTGGGTGTTGGATGAAATCTGACAGATGACTGGATTCAGCTGTACTGTTTTTTTAATTCGATTTCATTATTTTTGAGTCTGTTTTCTCTGCTGCATATTTAATACATGCAGTACTGATTCTGGTGAGATTCCATCTGTTATGGCTGTATACCATCTGATCATACCCAATTAAATAATTGAAGGAAATTGGAGTGAAGTATGAAGTGTGAAGTCAAATATGTCATTATGTCCCTCTCTTCATCAGTCTGCTAGGCGGACCATCATGGCCTTAACGGATCTCTTTGCTTTCATTAAAATGGTCACAGTAGTGATATAATTCATATAATAATCTACACAACTAGGAAACTTTTTGAAAAGTGGCTGAAAATGTACTGATGTAATACTGTTTGTTAGTATGTGTGTGTATGTGTTTGCGTATGTATTTGTGTCCAAAAGAGTGGCTTTGTGTGTGTTTGAGCATGTGACTGTGTGTGGTCGTGGGCATGTGTGTGTGTGTGTGTGTGTGTGTGTGTGTGTGTGTGTGTGTGTATTTGTAGAGGCTGATGTCACAGAGAGAGATGGAGTGCGTTAGGAAGTGGCAGCGCGGTGGACTGTGATGCGATGCGTATCTGGCATCCTCTGGGGGAGGGCTGAGCGGGCCTCTCCGCCTGCAGCAGGGAGCCCAGAATGGCTCACCAGAGACACATCAGATGGATCTGCTATTCCACTTCAGTCAGGGAGGCCTCTCCTGGGACGGCTGATTGTGGCTGCCTCTGGACACGGGAAACGGATCTCCTCGAGAAGAAAGACGGCAAGAGAGAGGAAAGAGTTGGAAAGAGAGAGAGAGAGAGAGAGAGAGAGAGAGAGAGAGAGAGAGGGAGAGAGGGGGGAAGAAAGAGAGAGGGAAAGGGAGATAGAGAGAGAGAAAGAGAGAGGGAAAGGGAAAGTAACAGGGAGAGAGGGCAAGGATAGGAAGAGAGAAAGGGAAAGGGAGGGAGAGAGAGGGAGAGTGGGAGAGAAGGGGAGAGGGAAAGGGGGAGAGAGAGGGAGAGAAAGAGAGTGAGGAAGAGAAATAGAGGGAGATGGGCACAGTTCCCTCCCCTCCTCTTCCTCACTCAGAGGGGAACTAGAGCTCTGCATTCCAGGCATTGCAGCTCTCTGACAAACAATCCCAACTTTATCCTGTGCGCGGGGAAGCTGAATAGGAGCAGTGTCTGGGCCGGTGCGGACCCTGGAGTTTGCTCAGAGAGGGGGGCAGAGCCACGGCCTTTCCCGGGTCCGGAGCGCAGGGAAGCAGGCCCCAACGCCACCCTCCAGCGCCCCTGCACTCCCTGACCAAACACAGACACCACTGAGGTTTCTGTGTCCAACCTGGGCAGACGAGCGGCAGCGAGCAGCAGGCCTGGCAACACATGGGCCGGCAGGGGCCAAGGGCAAATATTTAATGAGAGAGCGAGAGGGAGGGAGAGGGAGAAGGGAGAGGGAGAAGGGAGAGGGAGAGGGAGAGGGAGAGAGGGGGGTTTGGTGAATGAAAATAGACATTCCCCTCTCCGAATATCTATTTTATTTTAGCATAAAATGTGTCAGGTTTTTAAAGTGATGAAGTTGCTATCCACATGAGCATAAATCATATATATCATACCACTGACCGACTAGACACTACAATTACTAGTAGCTACAATTATTGCTGTGATTTAATGGACTCTGGCCTGATCACTAAATGAGCTCTGGACTAATACTTGAATGGGCGCTATGATCTCTTGGACATGCCATGGTTTGCCAAGCCCTTGCAGAAGTATGTTGGCGAGGGCACAGTCAGGCCTGGTGGGTATGGCGTGCCACACAAGCCTGTGGTAAAAGCTGCGTTTTTCACAGGGGCACAGAGAACACTTTCAGTCAGTCCATATGTACAGTATCTTTCTGAGTCCAGGTGCAGGACTCCCCCCGCTTCAAGGCTAAATGAAAGCTATCCGGTGTTTGGCACGGTGAAGCTCACAGGAAGACGCGGGCGTGGACGTGGGGAGATCGCTCACAAGTGCAGCTTTGAGTTGATTGGCTGGCGATGAGTTGCGAGCAGGTCGCCGGTCGTGGGGGGGCCCTGATCACAGGCGCTCTTTATCTATAAAACACTGAGGGTGGGGGTGGAGGGAGACAATCTCTGACAAGGTCGCAGCACATCCCGGTATCCAGCCAACAAAGTATCTTTGTGAAGCCAGCAGCCGCCCTCTCTGTCTCTTGCAGGTCTGGAGAGACAGTTATTCTGCGGAGGCGAAGGCTCCTCTCCTCTCCTCAGTGGGAACAGAGGGGAGGAAAACTAGGGAAGAAAAAATAAACACAACCCCAGGAGCACACTCACAAAGAACAGAAGTCTATAAATAAAAAATATTGTAAGTTCACATGAAAATGGTTTCAAAGCACACAACATCCGCCCCGCAATGGCAGTAAAAGGGCTTTATGGGAACACTCGCACAACACTCCAGACTGCTCTTCCACCGGCTCACAGGGAAAGTGCAGCCAGACGGCGAACTATTGGCATGGAAAGATGCTTTATTTCTCTTCTCATTTCAAATGACAGTTTGTTTATGCATTCCTCCCCCTCCTGAGCACTTGGGGATTTATTTTATTGAAAATGTGCCTTCAATGTTTGCCATTAAATGTCTCAAAGCCGTTCTTTTGACAGCCTTATTCAATCAAGTTCTCATTGTGTTCTCCCGCTGTGTTGACCTCATTATGTATTTCTCTTGGTCACTTGTTATTGCCTGTGTGAAAGAACAGAAACGGGTGTTTCAACGCTGTACTCCATTTAATTACCGGCCAACACTGTCAATTCTGTTCTCAAATGTGCTAACGTCTCAAATGTGCTAATGTGCAGTTTCATTTGCAGATGGTTTATCATTCCTCTTTTGGTCTTCAAAACGGTGCTCTGTGAATAAATGCGTATGGATCTTCTATGGAGGGTTGGGGCATTAGGACAAGGAGCAATATCTCTTTTACCGCCATAACAGGACCAGACCCCCTGTGGGTCTCCGAGGAGCATAATTTGGATCTGACTTCAAAGAATCTCAATGGAAGTCCCATATCCTGGTTTCGTGGAAGTCAGAAGGAAAGTGGAGAAGGCTCAACAGGAATTGGTATTCTGATCACTTCCAAGGCTGAAGGGCTGGCCTCTGTCTGTCTTTGATGGTATGACTCAGTGTGCATAACACACAGACTGCAGCCCTTTTCCCACTGCTGGCTGGGGTCTCTGTTTGTTATGGAAAGCTCCCCTGATGGCCCAGGCCCGGTGGTGAAAGCATGGCTATCAGGGCCTGGTGAAAGTGACTGCATATGTGGACATAATGTATCTGCCTGCGTGGTCTAAACTCATTTTCACTGATTTTCACTGATAGGCTTGACCAGGCAAAACGCATTTGTGATTCAATTTCTCACGATTGAAACCCATAACATCACAACATCCAGTGGTAACAGAGAGTGGTCATGTGTTTGTTTGAGAGAGAGGGAGACAGGAAATAAAAGACAGATTGAAGCTTAGCTCCTTTATTTTATTACTGCAGCGAGGTTTCACATCTGCAGGGGACAGAGCTGAATAGAAACTTGTGTGTATATCTGTTCAAATGTGTGTGCATGTGTGTGTGTGTGTGTGCATGTGTGTGTGTGAAAAGTGCCTGAAAGCAAACACATTAAAAGACTCAAACTATGAGGACATAATATTTTTCAGTGGATAAAGTAGAGGGGCAAAGTAAACAGTGTAAAAGCACCAGTCACTACTCTGATCCAATCACCCACTAAACCTCAACTCTCACTCTTTCAATGAGCAAAGGTGGATATAGCTCTCAGTTAGTTCATGACACCCGCCTGCACACTATTAACACGCCAGACAACTCATCATATGCAAAACCTGACATTATTTGACATGTTTGTACAAATGACAGTGTAGTGGCTTATAGCATTCTTGCAGTGTGCATTCATGTGTGTATTTCTGTGTATGGGTCTGCAAGTACAATGCATCCACATGTGTCTGGAGGTGTGTGTATGCATGTGTGTATGTATGTATGCATGTATGTATGTATGTATGTATGTATGTATGTATGTATGTATGTATGTATGTATGTATGAATGTATGTATGTATGTATGTATGTATGTATGTATTTATGTATGTATGTATGTATGTATGTATGTATGTATGTATGTATGTATGTATGTATGTATGTATGTATGTATGTATGTATGTATGTTTAATGTGTCTTTGTGAAGTCCGTTACAGGTTCTCTTCCCAGGACATCCATTTTGTAATTTCATAAAAGTCCAGTTAAACCTGTCAGCATTTTCACATTCTTTGTGGTCAATTTCTGGATTAAATACCATAACAACAACAACAAGTTATTTTGCACTTGTTCCTTTTATGAAGGACAACTGTCTGCGGTGTCAGTGACATCAAACCAAGAATACCCAGAGTTCAAAACACTGCCAAATGCAGTGAAAATACAAAAGTTGAAGTTCACTTGTGAACTTTTGGTGCACCGCGGTTGTGAACTTTTTGGTGCACCCTCACACAGAGACATGCTTGCTACTTCCTTTTATTTTGTGGTGTGACTATGATTGTGGCTATGATGTCCTTACGTAACACTGTCTTTGACATAGCATGTCATGGTGGGTGAGATTTAGCCAGAAAGAAATGACAACTAGGCTCCTCTTACACATGAATAAAAAAAAAAAATGCTCTCTTCCGAACTTAAAAAACTCAAATACATGGTGTTCCTCAGCAGTATATAAAGGCGTGAATGTTCAAATCCCTTTCCCCCTGAGCTTTCAGTTGTAATTTGTTCAAAAATATAAAAATGGGGAAACAGAAATTTAATTTCTGTACAGCCTAAACCAATGCAAGGAGCAGCCTTGCAAAGTAATACAATCTTGTATCTGAACCGAGGCATTTGATTCAGTTCTCTTACAGGAAAAACACTGGTTCCTTTTGGCTTGTCGTCATGGGAACGCCTCAGAGACCCATAAAGCAGTGACCCAAATGTATTGTGTTTTCAACAATGCGTTTTTTGATGTTCTCAGTGTAATAAGGGAACAATAAACAGGTATTAGCCTCTGTTAAATTGTCTATAAATATCCATAAAGCAAATTAGCCCTTTCATTTTTCCCCACATAAGCACAATAGCACCAGCTTAAAAAGCACTTCAGAGAGAGAAAATAGGTCTTCAAGGGGACTACGCTAGGTGTGACGGTTAGCAGCAGTAGAATAAGGAGCTGTTTACAGCATATTTGTAACATTGATGGTTATCGCCTCATTGCAAGCAAGTCAGCTGGTTGATCGTGTTACAATCTGTTCCTCGTCAGTTGTATGCCTACATTTGGGTACCGCTGAGCATCATGATATTTTTTATATGAGTTAATACAGCAAATATTCATACAATTTTACATCAGATGTTTACAAACATGAGCCTGTGGTCTAAAGCGACCTTAACACACAAACAATGCTGAATGTTTGACAAAAATGTTTTGATTCAATTTTGCCAATCTTTGCCAAACAAAGCAGCAGCTTAATGAATAAACGTGTTAAAAGAAAGTCATTAAACGATGGTTGTGAATACTGTAGAGAAAGGTGAGTAAAGGTTGACGATAAAGTATTGGTCATGTAGGTTTTAGGCAGGGAAAGGGTGTTTAAAAACCTTTGTGGGAGCCAGATGCATTCAGCAGACTGTGACTAGAAAACCCTTCTACCATCCAGTCCTCTGCAGCCAGCACCATGCATCACTCCTACCCTCTGGACCCTGAGCAAGAGGTGTAGGTTTGTCTGTGTGTGTGTGTGTGTGTGTGTGTATGTGTGTGTGTACATATGTGTATGGCTATGTGTGCATGTGTGTGTGTGCTGCGTGCACATGTGTGTGTAGGGGGCAATATCTGCAGACTTACTTGAAACCAGAGAGAGCCAAAGGGGGCTGCCGATAGACATGAGGTGGGAGTTTGGGGTTAAAGTACATGCAGGGATGTTTGGGTGACTCATTTTACTCCATGCCTCCCACCTCCTCTCCCCTGAAAATGAAGGCTATGTTTCTCCATGAGAGTGTGTGAGTGTGCAACTCTGTGTTCCTGTGAACTCTGTGATTTGTATTTCAAACTGTTTCCTTCAGTTGTCTGATCTGCATGGAAACTTGATAGCGGTTAGAATTAGAAATGTATCCTTTGCCTAGTCTTCGTCAAAGCAGAGCAAAACCAGAGTTCTCAACAATGTCTTCCATAATCTAAAAGCGCTTAGCCATAAAAATAAAAACAGGAGAGAACATCTTAACATTCAGTGCATAGGTGGGACAAACAGTTCCATTAAAAATAGATCTCTCAAACAGTGTGGAAAACATTTAACAGGGCGTCATAGCTCTGTATCAACTCAAGATTTCTGTCAGTGAAAGCGTGATGCCAGATGATGTCTTCACGGCAAGTCCAGCTGGCCAGACAAGAGAGTGAAGGAAATAAACAGAGCTGTTGTCTTCCCACTTCACAGGGCTGCTCCACAGCTCCGCAAGCACATTGCTCTCCATCCCTAAGGTTTGGTTGGCCGCCAGCTGTTTCTGTGGGAAGCTGCCCAGGCTGAACTTCTCTGCCAGAGGACATCAATGTGTGTGCAATGCTGGTTGCCAGTTAGTGGTGTTTTTGATTGCAATTGTGTGTGCAATGTTGTCTGAAAGTCTAAAGAGGTTTGTGTTCACAATATTGTTTGATAGTATAATGGTATTTGAGTGGGAAGACCAGTAACCTTGCTGTTCCCTAAACTTGCAGTGGGTAAAGTGTTGTGAACTTGTGAGTTATGGCTTTGATAACAGCTTTGTTAAGGTTGAAAAAATGAATAAATACATAAATAAATCCACATGGATGATGTGTTTCCTGATTTCCTGTCGTCTGCTTCTGAGCTTGAGAGTTGTTTTTGACAAACAGCTGTGATATCTGGCCATCCAGTGCATAACTTCTCCTTTAAAACACTTTGGTCAAATAAAAGTCACTTGCCAATACATTCTCTCAGTAAACATTTCCCTGTGTTGCAGTTGTTTTCTATCTTCTAGGCAATGCTTGTGTTTTACAAGCAGTAAAATTTGAGAAGCAGTGAGACTTTTGTGTGACTTGTTTGTAACACAATCTTTGTGTGAATTGTTCCTGGAAGATGCTTCTAATGAAATTCACATAAGATTAGTGTGGAGGCCATCTCAGAAATGCATTCATCTGTTTTCCGTCTCCGTATCCTCTAAAAGGCCATCTCACTAATCTCATCTAAAGTTCACACGTTCTTCAGCTTGGCCATAAATCATTCTCTTTTATGCTTTTGTCACTCTGTAATGGGTCAACCTGTGGTCCTGACCAATGTGCCTGGCTAATGACCGGGCAGCGAAATCTGCTTCAGCTATACTGGTCTGATAGGCAGCAGGTCTGATAGGCAGCAGGTCTGATAGGCAGGTGGTCTGATAGGCAGGTGGTCTGATAGGCAGCAGGTCTGATAGGCAGCAGGTCTGATAGGCAGCTGGTCTGATAGGCAGCAGGTCTGATAGGCAGCAGGTCTGATAGGCAGGTGGTCTGATAGGCAGCAGGTCTGATAGGCAGCAGGTCTGATAGGCAGGTGGTCTGATAGGCAGGTGGTCTGATAGGCAGCAGGTCTGATAGGCAGCAGGTCTGATAGGCAGGTGGTCTGATAGGCAGGTGGTCTGATAGGCAGCAGGTCTGATAGGCAGCAGGTCTGATAGGCAGGTGGTCTGATAGGCAGCAGGGAACGGGGAATGCACCTCTGTGTCTACTGTAGCCCATGTCTGTGTTGAGCAATGAAGAGTAAAACTAAATATATCTATGATAATGATGATGATAAACCAACTATCAGTTCAAAATAAGGTAAGCCTAGGGATTGTGTTTGGTTAAGACGATGTTCAGTGAACAATAAGAAAGACTGAACTTCAACAAACCATCTTTAAAGTCTCTGTAGGCGGACTATCCAAATGCTACCATCTAGTTTCCCACCATGGTCTCTGCTGCAAGGACTTTTGGTCTGTCTATGGTTCAATGTAAATCACAAAGTCTACCTTGGACCATATGAAGTTAATATTTTATACATCTGTTAGTCAATAGTTTCTGACAAACTATAGAATTAATCCTGAGAGAAAAAACGTGAATGGTTCTTTGTGGCTCAGTTGATAATTGGATAATTGGATAGTCGACTTACGGACAGGGAACAGGTGTTTAGGTTTAAATGCTGCTGTTGAAGCCCTTGTGTGGTTTACTGAGGGGTCATCTAGAGGAGTCTTGGTCCAGTGCCATCCTCTAGTCAGACAGTGGGGGCATAGATTAGCCAGAGTCAACATGCAACCTGTCACACCCAGATGACACACACACACACACACACACACACACACACACACACACACACACACACACACACACACACACACACACACACACACACACTATATTACACACACACACACACACTGTCTCCTTTTTCTCATTCCTATACTCACTCTCTCTTTTGCTCTCTCTCTCTCTCTCACACACACACACACACACACACACGCACACACACACACACGCACACACACACACACACACACACACACGCACGCACACACACACACACACACACACACACACACACACACACACACACACACACACACACACACACACACACACACACACACACACACACACACACACACACACACACACAGTAACACATTTGGCAGAAGCCAGACAAATACGTAAGTGCCTCCATTCCCAATTACGCTTCTTGAGCCTGGTGTCTGGCAATCCAACATTTTCCTTGGATGAAAGATTAATTTCTAATATGAGAGCCCCCTCCAACTCCCCACCCCAACCTCTGCAGGTGGAGGTTTGAAATACACACACATAGAACACACATAGTTCGGATGCCACCACAGGCAAGAAACATATATCACAACACACATGCAAACAAGACCATTTCAAGAGGACCCCAACAACCGCGATCGACTTTCCTAATGCTTCCTTCCTGGCTGTGCAAGCGAGTTTACTCTGGAACAGGCTCAGGCTTCTTTCAGGGATGTCTGCCGGAATATTTTCTCTGGCGCTTGACTGGATTTTCCAGAGGGCCGTCTCTGAGGCGCTGGGTGCTGCTGGGGGATGGCAATAGCAGGATGAATGTAGATTTGTTGCACCTGTGAGAGGAACCACGCAGAGCGGATCCAGGGGACCCTTATAACCCCCTTCCCACCCCGTCCACACTGACTGGCCTCCTGCCAGCCACCTCGCAGGTACACTGTCCTCTTGTGTACACCCATCCAGCTCCTGCCCAGCACAGTGCCATGCTTCTTAGATGCCTTATGCAACGGGATGGTATGTGGGAAATCAATTCAATTAAATTCCATTTTATTTATATGATGCCAATAACAATTTAAATTGTTTCTAGAAGCTTTACAGACCCAAGAGCCTAAAAAAAAACCTAGAATGAGAACCAAGGTGACTGGGGCAAGAAAAACCTCCCAAACAGGAAGAAACCTTGAGCAGAGCTCAAAGGGGGGACCCATCTGCTAGAGAGTAGAGAGATAGAAAAGGAAGGGGGGGGGGGGGGGCAAGCAGATGGATTCATACAACATATTAGCACACATGCCGCATATATCCATGATACATGCATAATTCCAAGAAACATAGAAGAATTAATAGTGGATAAAAATGAAGAGAGCCAACATGTAAGGTTGTAGAACAGTTTAGTGGGTATACAATTTCCTCATAAGGTTACTATTATAGGATTATAGGATGAGCCAAGCAATGAAGCAGAAAACTATGCCAGTGAGGGCATACAGCCAACTAGGCTGGCATACAGTATGTATTATAAGCAAAATAAGATTTGTGCATGATAGTTTGGTGGGAATGGGCAGCTGCTAGCAATAATGCAGTAAGCAGTCAGCACGTGCAGGTGAAGGTCCTGCTATATGCATGACATGTTTTGGAAAAATGGTGTGCAGTCCTGTGCCAAGGTTTGGTAAGGGCTCGTAGAGGGAACTCTAAATGTCGTGTGATGTCATCTCAGATAAAGGGTTGATGGTTGCTGATACACTTTGGCCTCTTTTTGCAGGTTTGTCAGTGAGGGGTTCCATGTGTGAATCAGTGGAACGAATCACAGACTGATGACTAATGGAAGAGTCTCAAGCCAAAAGCAGTGAGAGTTACTAAATAGATCATATGTGTACACGATCTACGTATGTAGATGTGTTTTCATAATGAAGATTCATGTAATGTGTAAGTGACTCAGTATGTCTGCGCTCAAAGTCAACAAAAAGATTTGTGCTGCAGTTTACCACCACACTGTGTTTCCTAGGAGATGTTTCCTTTTTGATCCAAACCTCACTCATTTTCTCTTGGCATTTCAGTGAGACTCAATAGTAAAATGAACAGGGACAAATAAAACAGAGGTTGGCAATGATCAGCACTGATTTCTTCTGTATCTGCCGTTCTTATATTTCTCCGATCCGTATCCTATAACGACAACACTGATTTCCTTAGAGAGTTTATTATATACTTTACAGTGGTGAAGTACATTTCAATGGTTGACTCCTGTGGACTGAAAATGACCTCATAGAACTGATAGAGGAGGAACAGTTTGCCACGAGTGGCCATGAAGGCCTTTTGCATGGATGCTCATACGGAAAGGATAGACAGTGCAGAAGAAAAGCAGGCTGCTTTTTTAAAGGAGACAGCTTGCGGATATGCAAGAGGTTTGGAGGTTAATATAATGCTGCAACCTGGATCATCTAAGCAGGCTGGAAACTCAAAGGGGATATGAATGACTAAGTAATTCAGACTCATGGTGCTTCTCTCTCTCTCTCTCTCTCTCTCTCTCTCTATCTCTCTCTCGCTGTCTCTCTCTCTCTCTCCCATGCACACACACACACACACACACACAAACACACACACACACACACACACACACACAGACAAACGCAGGTAATCTCATCTCTTCCCACGAAGATCCAACCTAAAGTGCCCCCCTTCCCCCACCTGCTCTCTTTCTGCTCATCATTGCTCTAGATTCTAATTTTAGGCAGGTAAGTCTAAGGTCAGTGCACCCGTCTCTATTCAACCAGGATTATTAGACTCTTCCTGCTTCTCCTGCTCACACGTGGAAGATATCACCCCCTACCACCTGCATTAAGTGGAGAGGTAGGTGAAGGTGTTCCACTTTCATCTTAATGGTAATTAACAAACCTTTGAAACCCCATTAGGCCAAACAAACAATAGCAACAACAAAAAATACATCCATTTAGAAGATCGATTCTCTTTATCACTGATGGTGCACACTAACACAGACACACAATGCTATTCATTCATTTTAGAAGTTGAGAGGAGCCATTTTGTAGTTCAACCTGAATGCATCGCCCCAGTACATCTAGCGAGCTATGTTTAATGTAATATCTTCAAAGATTTTTAGCTGTAATAACAGAGCATTTCTGAGTCCTGTGGCGAGACTCCTGTTTGAACATCCTGTGGAGCCAGTGGTTTGTTTGAAAAGCAGACTTCATACGGTGTGCTTACAGCACAAACATGTGCAATAGGGGCCTCCTGCAGAATACAGAGGAGCACGCACTAAAAAGGGATTCTTACACTTGCCAGGGGCCAAACATTTAGCTAACGCTGTTATCTCTGCTAGACTGAAATCTGGTGAGAGGCTGATGACAGCCTGCCTTCTGCTCTGCTCACGGGGCCCTGGGGGGCCGCACAGATTTGTGTAACATCCCTGAAGAGGGTGACTATGGAGGTGGCCCACGGACTCAGGGAAGCAGCCGGGATCACTCTCAGACCTTGACCTCTGATATGTGTGTGAAAGGCGCACACACACACACACACACACACACACACACACACACACACACACACACACACACACACACACACACACACACACACACAGTCATACACACAGAAGGTGCAAAGCAGGATTTGTCAAAGAGGCTTTTCATGAGTGTGTGGAGTCCTGGGAACACTTTACTCTCTGGACCCTCCAGTGAAGGCCTGAGAGTCTCCAGACTCGGAGAGTTACATCCTCTGGCTGTGCCCACAGCTCCCCCATTTTTAGCCCCTATAAGCTTCCAACCCCCCGCACCCACCTACACTCTCAGCACCTCTCATACACACTTTTACACACACAAACACACATATATGCATACACATGCCAGCATACACACACACACACACACACACACTCACACACACACAGAGATAGCTTTGCAGTCACACAAACACACACACACATACTCGCATACAAACACATGCACACATACACAAACAGATAACTTTGTAAACACACACACACAAGGATACACACACACACACACACACACACACACACACACACACACACACACACACACACACACACACACACACACACACACACACACACACTTTGACTGGTGCAAGCCTTCTATGTCCTCATTTTCATTGGAGGACCCTTGTTGTTTGCAGCATGACATCAGTCTTACATTCATGTGTTAAGTGGCCCGTTTGCCACCAATTCCCAGGCAGCTCCCCGGTGTCTGCACGCCAGGGGGTGTCTGCACGTCAGGGGGTGTCCGCACATGAGGGGGTGTCTGCAAATCAGGGGGTTTCCAAGTGCATGAATGTTTGGGCTGGAGTCCCTGGCTTATTCTGGGCCCAGGGAGCCTCGGGTGGCCAACATAAATCCAGCAGCTTGAAGGCACACCTGAAGGACGATTCCTCCTGATGAAGTCAACATTTCTGAACGCTTCTGCTTGTGTTTCAGTCTGGGTTCCATTCCCTTTCCCCCTTCTGCCTTGGTTTTCTTCTGTTCACGCCTTTGCATAATTTACATAGCCCTGAATGTTAAATAAATCTTATAATGAATGTGTTTCTTTGCCGTTGTCATCATAGTATTCGTCTAATTGAGTTATATTTGTCTCTGACAGATTCTGTGGAGTGGGGTTGGAAAAAGGCATTAATATCAGACAAACGCACAAGAGCAGGATGCCTTTCGCCAAACAAAGAGTTCATGGCAGGAGATTCTAGCTGCTGACACAACTTGGAAGCACATCCTGACACTGCACTTGTGCCAAAACCACCAAACAGACCTCTCATTCTAAGGTGCATGGCCAGCCTTTTTACCAAACATCGCCATGGAGACCCACCAGAACCTCTCCAGCTGGGGTCTTTGGGGATAACAAATGATGTCATGCTGGGAGAGATTTGCAGGCACAGTGTTGAGAGGTGGCAGAGCATCATGGAGTGAGAGGAGGTTAGAAGAGCAGAGCAGGAGAAAGCAGAGAGGAGCATGGCAGTGTGGGTGAGATAAGGTCATGTGATTATGGTCATGTGATTATGGTCATGTGATTATGGTCATGTGATTATGTCAGCCCAGACCGGACTGCAGAGGCACAGTGAAAAGATAAACACGGCACAGTTCGGCATCACTGACATATTCTTTCACTTGGTAATTCAACTTGTAGTGTCAAATTCATGTATTCATATGGTGCCATTAGTCTGAAGGTGCTGTACTGGTTCGGGTTTTCTTTGAGGGTCATAACGTTGATATACAAGTGTTGTGAAAGTGTCATGACCCCTGCCATAATCAGCAATTAGTCATCATGACAGTACACAGTACAGTACAATTACCATTACTTTTTATTGTCTTGAGAGGCCAGAGAATTCTACTGGTCATAACAGCCTGGCATGCGCTTTTCTAACATTGAACATTATAAGAGTAAATGAATGATGATGTGGGCTAGTCAAGTCAATAAGCAATTATGGTGGCGTGATAGTTATGTGATGGAAAATCATTTCATGGTATATGACATTTTCCATGAGATGTTTATGACATGTTTATGGAGGGCTGAAATAAATGTTTACCTCTGACTAAACACAGTGTTTAGTCAATGCATTGTGTCTGGCTCATGGAATTCTTGCACTGGATGGTGCTGTTGCCATGCCAACATAACACACTTTGACCAAGACTGCAAAATACTCCATATTTGTTTTTCTTTCACTCTATTTTCTCGTCTCACTCCCTCATGTCTCAATGGTGGCTCTTGAGCAGCAGTGCTTCAGCGGAACATCCATCTGACATCTCCCAAGGTGGTGACTCACAAGACCCTGCTGTCCACTTAGCTGCACTCTAAACAACAGGAGAGAAATCAAATCAAGTGTGCATCTGCGGCCGTTTGGCAGGGCATATCGTCTGCTGTTGTTTAGGATCTTGTTGTTTGGGATTTCCACGTTGGCTGTTTCCTGCAGGCATTCGACCTCCAGTTGTTTACCTCTATGTCAGCATAATCTTTGAGCCGTCGGGACGCTATTTGCTTCAAGCAGGTGGCACACGTACATCTCACGGGATGTCTCTTGATAACACACTTTCTCACTGTAGCGAAGGGAGAGCAGGGTCACCCTACCCGGACTCGAACCCAGGTCTACAGGGTGCCAAACATGCTCTCTGACCGCCACACCAAAGCATATTTATCCGTAGTGACGATCACATCGTCACACTCACCAACACACTTTATCTAGTATTTACAAAGCAGATTACAACACCAGTATTTAATAAAGGCTAATTTAGTTACGCAATAGTCCAATTTGTAAATGTAGGTCTTTACAAGACATATTGAACAGGAATACACACAGTGTTTTGGTAGATACTCCAGCAAAATAGAACTCAGAAATCTGCGGTTCAATACGTTTTATGTCTTGATGTGGCAGTGTGATGTCTTTATCCAGGGCTTGTCATCTGTCACCCTCGCTCTGACAGGCAGGTATCTTTGCTCCAGGGGAGTTTCCCTATTCGCTATATGAACACAATGTTCATAACATAATTTTTTTTTTTAAATATCCGCATCTGAGGCCCTCATCCAAACACAATATTTTGACAGTAAACTGCCAATGGTTATTTAACAGATTGCACAAACCTTGACAAACATAACTGTCAGCTTAGCCCAACTCTCAAATACCTATCAACCATGAGTCAAGTGAATTTACCATAGCCTAACATTTTCAATATCAACATGAACTGCTAACATTTTCAATTTAATTTCATCAATCAGTTAAATCCCTTGTTAAAAGAACTGTTGAATAGCCTTTCTTTAACATTGTTCTACATTAAACAGTTAAACATTTACAAGTTCACCTCATCAATCTGTCAAACTTATTTTATTAACATGTTTTTCTTTTATTTGATCAGAGCTCTTGTTTAAAAGTGACCAAATCTGTCCAGATCAAATACAGGTTTATGGTGGGCTATGTATTGTTCCATTCTTTGTATCGGTTAATTTCCGTTGTGTTAATAATTAAACCAGCTATACCTTATAACATATAGGCTAAAAAGTAGGCCCTGACCATAATGTATAAGTCCAAAGGAGGCTATAAACAGCACTGCCACACTTCATTTGACAAGTAGTTAGTTGTCTAGGGTTCTCGTTCTGTTTCCTCACCCTCAAACAACGCTTCCCTTGCAGTACCTCTGCGGCCCTTCTGAGGGGCCCGCCCCACACTTGGGGACCCACTGTCCACTCAAACCAACTTTGGATTGTGTGCCAGGTCAGAGGTCAATGTTTTCGACACTGCCATTGCCTCAGCACCTCAATCCTCCTTTGTCTTTTCTTGCCTCGTGCCTGGCTTTACAAACAAACAAGGCTGACTACTGTCAGTTTTTTATTGCACAAACGACTCACTGCAACACACACGTGTTATATATGGAGGCGACACAGGACACACACACACACGCACACGCAGGCCTGAGGTCGCCGTGAATTCGACTTCTGCCTTTAACCCATCCCAGATCGTCCCTCCTCCAGGATCCTAGTGCCTGGCTTTACACGGATCAAAGGCCACGGAGTAGAGCCGCGCGTGGGAGAAATCCAACTCCAGATTTGAAAGTGGCGCCCGGAACTGTGCAGACTCCTTAAGGGGATTGAGATGTTCTTTTTTTAAGGATTACAAGCGAGTTGATAAGAGTAAGCTGGGATTTACACGGTAACACAATTACAGAATCACTGATACCTCGGCGCAGTCATCCAGGAGCCACACCTGTGCGTGGACAGGTAGACCATGTGGATCAATGCGAAATGACATTATCATGGAGCCACGGAATATACAATGACAATAATAACACTTTTTTGCAAGGGTTGGACCTCTTAGGAGACAACTATTCGTTAATTGTCATGCTTTGATAATGGCACAGTTTTTATGAATGAGTGGCAATTTTCCATTAAACTCTAATGACACCAAGTCATTACACTCCTATCTCTCAGGATAAATTGGTAGTTTATGCATAACTGCAGGCATCCATTGTATGGAATGTGTATAATTAGATCAATGTAGCTTCTTTGTTTGTCTCATGAAGATCAAGGACAGTGCGAACACGGCAGTCTCTGACCTGCACACGGCAGCAGTCTATTGAACTCTATTGGCTAAACCCACTGGTCTCCCCATGTCTCTTAAGGTGACGGGGAGTGAGGTTTGCTCACTGCACAGTTCTGTATTGGCTGGCTGCCGTTACACACACACACACATACATAGAGTACAAATGCTGTGGCTGTTGTGCATCATTCTCTGAGAAAAGCAGAGTAGACTCAGAAACTAAAATGTTCTACATCACCCAACCCTCAGATTAGCTTCATTCTGTTTCTCAGTCCAAGCCACGCTGCTTTTCAGGCAGTAGCCTATCGCACAGCTCTCAGACGTCAAGAGTTATTTATCTTTGTCTGCTCTGAGAAAGGCAGGTTCTAGTCTGGAGGCTGTGTACTTAAGTGTCTCTGACTGAAGTTGGGGAGAGAGATGAAGTGACTGCATAAGATGGCTGGCTTGCAAAGAACCACAAGATCTTTTCACAGACGTGCTACAGAAATGACTCCATGTCTGCCGGCGGCCAGGGTGTAATTAGCTTTTGTAGGTAGGTTGTAATATAGCAACGGATTACTTTTCAGGCAACGTTTCGCAATCCATGCCCGTGTTCTGGCTCTGTAGCATAGCAGCAAACTCTTTGGAGTTTCACTTAGATCTTTGTTGACTTTCCCTCTCCGGTTCAATCCCATCCCAGCCTGTGGCCTGGGGTTCTAAAACTTCACTCAGGCGCTGGTTGCAGGCCACATTTTCTAGGCAAGAGCACAGCGGTAACAACTTGAAAAGTAAGCAGGAGAAAGAGAAAAAAAAGTCTGTGCACGGAGGTGTTACAACACTCGTGGTTGTCTGAACAGAAAAATCACACTTGTGGTATGCGATCACATTACTAGAATGTGTCTCTGAGCTGGTGGGATTGTGGGGTTGGGGGCAGGAGAGGCAGGTGGCTTAACAGTTTGAATATGGGACCACTGTATAAATACTCGGGGGGGGGGGGGGGGGGGGGGTTAGGGCATAGTGGGTGGTCACCTCAGAGTTTTGGTACAGGCCAGTGATATCCCATCAGCAAGTGCAGAGGATTAACTTACTATCTGAATGCCTCCAGATTCAAGTTATAAATATCATCAGATGTGACTGACTGACATGGTAAGTCAAAGGCACGTCTGTGATCTACTGCAGAGCTTCATATTGCCTTGAAATAATAAAATAAATTACATGCAAGTCGGGAGAAATCATTCATTTTCCGGTTGATTTCCCCCCAGCATCGCTGACTATTGCCCAGAAGTGGCGTCTTCTGGTCTGGGACTGGCATGGACTGCAGCCGCTGGCAGCGAGCACCAGAGAGAGAGGTGGGCGTGGTTTTCAAGGCTGACTTGGCGTGAGAATCTGTGAGATTGACCAAAACAGGTGTATTTCTTGGCATGAGATGCATTGAAGTCAATGGAGTTTTTTTTTCCATTGCTAGCATGGGACAGGAGATGAAAGCGTGTGTCTCACGCCAAAAGCGTGAGAGTTGGCAACCCTGGATCCGAGTGTTCAATCTGGTGATCACCTGGCACAGAGTAGGTACACTCCCCAGCCATTAACTTGTAGCGGGAGGTCACCATCATCATCGTGGGAGAGAGACAATTTCCTCCGCCATGCTGTGGCTCTGGGATGCTGTGGCCTGGGATGCTGTGGCTCTGGGACGCCTGCCTGCTCGAGGTGGGCTTGACTTGACTCCCTGTCTGTCTGCCGCTGTCAGCGGCGGGTTGGAGATGCTGTCTGATGTGGCCTGTTCGCCCGAGGGTAATGACAGATATGGCTACCAGCACCAGCGACCTGCTGTAATTCAGCACTTTATAAATGTAGTTATGCAACTATAGAAACATGAGAGAAAGAGAGAGAGAGAGTGAGAGAGAGAGAGTGAGAGAGAGAGGGGGAGAGAGAGAAAGATAGATAGAGGGAGAGAGATGGAGAGAGAGAGAAAGAGAGCGAGAGAGAGAGAGAGGGTATTTAGGGTGAAGGCTGAGACTGGGGCTTGGCAAGTGAAGTGAGGTTTCTTTCTGTACTCTAAGTAGCAGCATGGTGGAGGGGTGCCACCACAAGGGCTATATTACTGGCTCTACCATAAGATTCACAAAATATACTTTATGCTTCCACAGTGTGTGCTGGGTAACTGCAGAGGAGTTACTCATCACAGTTGTAGACACCACACTATAATTGTGAGTATAGGCAGGTTGTCTGGTAATGCCAGCTTTGCAGAAATTATATAAAACACAAATGGAGGTTATGCGAAATGCAGCGGGTCTGACTGCATGCGATCTGGTCCACGTGCACACATCTGTGAGTAATGACATCACACGCATAACCTGCAATGCACCTCGCGTCTTGAGAAAGAAATACGCTGCTCTGGCATTCAGTCATTTCACAAGCTAGTCACTGTTCCAAGTTCCCTGATGGCTGTGCAAGACAACCAGAACACATCCAACATTACTCTCAGTCTTAAGAAATCAATAAGAATATCATTATGATTCTGTGCAAGATGTCTCCCAATTCAGTTAGCAGAAGCTACTAACAGGAAGTGACTTCTGAGTGTTGTGGGCATCTGGTCTGCGGGTAATTAATCTGATCTCTATCCTTTCATTTGCGCCTCGTTTTTTCTCCTCACCTCGTACTGACCTGTCCCGCTTCTGGGGCCTGGATCAATCCCGATGCCCCAAAGAATAAGATGCCTTACCCAGGAGTGCTCGTCCAGGTCCTCTCTTTGATTTTTTTGAGGAGGATGGGGAGGGAGGAAGTGAGCTCTGGTCTCCATCGACTCAAGAGGTCTTTGCCTTAGCTTGTTGTGTACAAGTTCGGTAACTTCATTATGCCACAGACGCATTAGTGCCAAACGGGAAGGTCACCCTGTAACAATACAGCCCTTGTTAATCCCACTCTCTCTTTCTGTCTTTTAACAAAGACAACCACATACTCAATCATAACCAGGTGGTTGCCAATAACTTAGTGATAGGCGGTGTTACCCTGGGAGTGAATGACCCTCTCTAAAAGGCTATATCTCTTGTTCTACTCAATGGAAGAGGTCCAGCTTATTACATATTAGATTTATATCTTTAATAAATTACCTGACACCTGACTGCTGGGTTGCTGGAGGGTATTTAAATTAATTTAGTCTGGAATCCTCTGCTCCTGGGCAGAGTCCATAGAGTACGGTACAGTACAGTACAGTTGTGAAACAAATGATGAATGATGAATGTTAGACGCACATAACCAGTAAACATGGCAAAATCCATATATTTAATTTCTTATTTAAACATCGCAGATCTCAGAAAAGACAAATTAAAATGCATTCATATTTGATGACAAGAATTCACACTCAAAATGCACAATACTTTTTGTAATGCATAATATAGACCAAAAATATTTTACTTGCACACAGAAGAGAATCAGATTGTAATATAATGAGTCTGTGGTGTAAATGTTATAGAATTAAATGTAGTGATTGCATCGGTTCTATTATAACCACTGCAGTGACCAAGGATAATTTTTATGGTGCTATAGCACCCTCTGCTGGAAGTAAAGCCAATGTACCAGTAGGCCTATCTGTATGTTCAGTTACTCTCAATGGCAATAGGCTACATCCTAGCGCACAAAAAAGCAATAACTTGCACCTGCTAAGGGTCAAATATGGAATTGCAAACATTTTGGAAAACGTCGACATGCACCAAGGAGCAACACGCCGTGTGTCCCGCGTGCTACAAACAACATGTGGTCAATGCTACATGTGGTCAATGCTAAATTGAGCTAATTTGATTTTACTCACGTGAAATCTGACATGTGAATTAAAACCAAGAGGTCACTTTACTTTGTATTGCTTGCAGTGTACTTCAAATGTGTGTTTTTTCTCTCAGGGCAGAGGTGTTCTGGAACAGAGGTGTTGTGGAAGGCCTATTATTATCATAGGCTACATTGAGGTGTAATTTCTTCCCATAAAAGACAAAAACGCAAAAGTTGGGAGAAAGAGACCGCCTTAATTTAATCAAGATAGAGGGAGTTGAATGAGTATTAACAGAATAGGATTCCAACTGTTGCCCGGGTTCTTCACCAATCAAAGCTTTATGGAAGAGAGCCACTGTTGAAAAAAACTCATATCAAATATCGACTAGAGTTCGCCAAAAGGCATGTGGGAGACTCCATGGTCAAGTGGAAGAGGGTTCTGTGGTCTAATGAGACCAAAGTGGAGCTTTTTTTCAACAGTGGCTCTCTTCCATAAAGCTTTGATTGGTGAAGAACCCAGGCAACAGTTGTTGTATGCAGAGTCTCTCCCATCTCAGCTGCCGAAGCTTGTAACTCCTTCAGAGTAGTCATAGGTGTCTTGGTGGC
This sequence comes from Clupea harengus, assembly GCF_900700415.2. Lineage (NCBI taxonomy): Eukaryota > Metazoa > Chordata > Actinopteri > Clupeiformes > Clupeidae > Clupea > Clupea harengus. The sequence continues at coordinate 15,445,956 of NC_045162.1, read as the reverse complement.
CTCTCTCACTAGTCTCCTTCTTGCACGTTCAATCAGTTTGTGAGGACGGCCTGCTCTAGGCAGATTTACACATGTGCCATATTCCTTCCATTTCTTGATGATGGATTTAACAGAATTCCAGGGGATGTTTAGTGCCTTGGACATTTTTTTGTATCCTTCCCCTGACTTATACTTTTCAATAACCTTTTCTCTGAGTTGCTCGGAGTGTTCTTTTGTCTTCATGGTGTAACGGTAGCCAGGAATACTGATTACTGAATACAGACCAGTGAATGGACCTTCCAGACACAGGTGTTGTTATACTACAATCACTTGAGACACATTCACTGCACACTGATCCCCATTTCACTAAATGTGAGACTACTAGCACCAATTGGCTGGACCTCTGTTGAATTAGGTCAGTCACTTTAAAGGGGGTGAATACTTATGCAATCACTTATTTTTCATTACATATTTTTGTTTAATTGACATTACTGTGTAGAAATCTGTTTTCACTTTGACATTAAAGAGGGCTTTTTTGTGATTTATTTTTGTCAAAAAAAAAAAAAAAAAAAAAAACTTATCCTGACCATGGACGGCCTGCTATAAAAGCAATAAAAGGGTAAAACATCCAAGGGGGTGAATACTTATGCAAGGCACTGTATATTTACAAGCTTTGTATTTATAAGACATGGCACCAAGAGACAAAAAGTCAACACACTTTTTTGTAGGTCTAATATTTCTCCAATATCCGTGTTGGTTCAGTGTGTCTCAATTCTTACTGCTGCGACATAGGTCATTATTTTCAAACATCGTTCATACATTTATTTTTCCAGAAAAAGCTAAATACAATGGAATGCCAAAAAACATACTAGATGCACTCAATGCACATGCATAGCCTACTGGTAAACTCATTGCGTTAATCATTGATCCGAGTCATATCAAAATTTAGACCTGCAAGCACAACAAAATGGCTTTAGTCATACAGAGAGAACAATTTTTTGGTAACACTTTATTTGAAGGAGTGTGCATAAGACTGACATCTTGTCATGAACAAGAAGGAATCTTTATGAATGTTTATGACTGTTGTCATTAGGCGTCATTCTGTTGACATTGTTGACATTGTTTGTAATGTCTTTGTGATGACAACTTTACATTAACCAAGACAACATAACATATTCTATGCCATGGCAGGTCTACTAATCAAACATAAAGCAACTATTTATCTTTATGTATTAACATTAACCTGTCAAATGTTATTTTCATGGCCATGAGGGTGTCTTGAAAGTCTTATCCCCACTTCTTCAAATAAAGTGTTACCCAATTTTTTTGTTAGCGGAAATGAATGCTGTGTATGAACTTTTGACCTTGATACACAGATGTAAAGCATAATAAGTGTACACAATAGAAACTTGGGGGTGCAACATGGCGGACTCCAGAGGACCCGCCCCCTATGTAGATACGAAGTGCTCATTCAAAGCTACGAAAACACAACGATTTGTAGTTACAGATGATTATACACTAATGCAAACATAATTATGAATGCTATATTCCATTTCTGGTTATCGATCACCTTAAATCCTCCGTTCTGCGCATTTAAGAACAGACACACAATAGCCTTATAGTATACTATTTCATGCACAGAATAACGTAGGCTACATACCGGACCACACTAGCAAAATATCTGTGTGCTTAGATTCCACTTCACACACAGGTCAGTAGCACAGAAAAATCACAAAAATGTTTAAGTACTCATAATGTAGCCTAGCATAAAGCTCTAAATAGGCCCTTGATAAAATCTAGCCTATATTTAGGTGCAGTCATGTGGCAGCTACTCTGCCATGGGTATTTTGACCAGGTGGTTGAAGAGATCTGACCGTCCTCTTATTTAGCGTGTCGCTGCCGAGGCCCCGCCCCCTGGCTCGACGTACTGAACAGTATCAGCGTGGGATCAAAACTTCGTGTATTTCGTGATTTTTTTTTTCTTATTTTGATGTTGGTTAATTGGAGTGACATTAATTCATACACACATTTTCCATTATAACGCCTAATACATGCCATACAATTATGACTCGAGAGGAGGACCTAGTTCGGATTGCTAAAAAACTGGACAAGATGGTGTCTAGAAATAACACGGTGAGAAGTTTATTTGGGAGCGCATGTTGTTACGCACACTTAGTAGTCTCCTGTGTAGACCGAGTGTTTGTTGTTTTCGTGACATTTAGCGATTGCTAGTATCGTTCTGCAAACTGTTGCGAATAATTGCAGTGTGTTTGAGGTTTAGCAAATGCAACTGTGACGAGCATTGATCTGTCAAATGTTGTTGAAGTAAAACTGGGTTGCTGTGCGCGGTAGTGCGAGGCTCAAATGCTCAACAGGTGTTCGGCAGAGGATTGTTTAGATTTGGCTTAGCGCCCTCACAGCGCTTCTGGTTTTGGAAGTCAATACGAAATCTGACATTAATCTTCCTATGTTTGAAACTTGTTATATACGCATATATATATTGTCTGGCTTTATCTGGCACAAGGTCGTGTGGGCGGTGCTTGGGGTACTACTGTCAACATGCCAGCTGTCAACCAAAGCCAAAGCTGTTTTCATGCAGATTTGACTCAATGAAGCCCCATAAGACGCGCTTTACGAGCTACTGCAGTTACAGTTTAAGTATATGAGGATCGCCATTAACCTGCTAATTACTTCATACGATTATAACAATTACGTTAAATACCTCTAAGAGACCATCTGTAGGCTAAACTACGGTGTGGCGGGAAGTGGATAGATCCGAAATATCGCTGTGAAACGCGATTGTTATTGTTATTGTTATAATCTTGGTGTCCATTATTAAAAGGTTGACTATCGGACAGAATGGATCCTTTTCTGGACGGGGTGCTAAAATGTATTTTTCTCTAAACAGGACGGAGCCTTGGACCTGCTGAAAGAACTGCAGAGCTTCAACATGACCCTAAAACTTTTGCAGGTACAGAAGGCGTTGCACAGACTACGTTTTACTACAACACTCAACTATATTTAACAACCATATTAAGCATTAGTTTCTGTTTTTCTGTCAAGGACACACGGATTGGCATGTCTGTGAATGGAATCAGGAAGCAATGTACTGATGAGGAAGTTGTTGCACTTTCAAAGATCCTCATTAAGAACTGGAAAAGGCTTCTAGGTAAGGCCTTGCAAAGTAATTATAGACAGAAACGTTATTTCTTGGTCCCAGCATTATTTCTTTTCGGGATTAATACCTAGATTCTGAACCGTTTTAGAATCTGCTCAGAATGAAAAGGCCGAAAAGTCAGATGAAATAAAAAATGGAACAGAGGCCGGCAAACCACCAGGGAGCCTCAAGAGGACCGCATCAGAGGATGAGCCCAGGTAGGTTCTGCAACATAGACCTACAAACATACCCCATACCCCACCCAAAAACTGATCTTTGGCCTCGACAGACACAGCCAGAAGATGACTGACTGATAGCTGAAGTGAAAGTGAAAGAAATTTGGCGGTAGACTATGTCATGTGACAGAAGCACACTGACGCTACATTTCCTGCATTTACTGAGGTGCACTAAGACTAGATCAAAGTCAACACTGACTGTTTGGGAAGGTAATGCATTCATGTGTGTAGACACAAAAAAACCTGTCTGTCTCATGGCTAGCCAGAGGAGCCCAGTCGCAGACTTGAAGCCAGATTTAGACTTGCTCAAAAAACACACTGACAGACACAAGAAGGAGAAACAAGAGGATGAGCTGCAAAAACCAAAACGAGTGCCAGGTGACGATAGCAAAGCGCGACCTTCAGAGGCGCACAAAAGGGTAGCAGAAAGGTGAGAGTCGCCAGTGGGCCGACTGCTCTGATGATGTGACGGCTCATAGCTGGCTGCAGGAGCACTCAGGGATGTGTCTCCTTTGTGCAGAAAGAACGTGTTGAAAAATGGCGCTCTCAACTCCACCGCTAACTCCTCCTCACGTCCTCCTCCACCCCAAAACAGACGTCTAGAGATGATGAGAGAGAGGTCAGAATGGATGCAATGTGTGTGTGTATGTGTGTGTGTGTGTTACTGCAGTGTAGCATGCAGACTGTGATGCCTTGTTGGAGATGACATCAGACAAATTGGCATGAGATGGACAGCAATGGTATTTGGCTAACATAAACCGTGGTTACTAGCTATCATATTTTATTGCTGCATGGATTGGCTGGTTTGTGATGGCTTGTGCCTAGCATGCAGTCTGATGAAGTGAAAAGCCTTGGACACTTACAGGCCTGCAGCATGTAATGGCATGGAGTGATATTCCTGCTGTTGAAACCTGGATATAATTTCATCCTATCTTCCGTTCAGCAAAACACTCATGGATGAACTGTTTCCACCGCCACCTCCCATTCATATTCCAAGACGGCCGTGTGTAGAGGCCAGGAGAGAAAGGTCAGGGGAACATGCATGGTTTGGTGTGGCTGTAGGGGATGATGGGAAAAATGATTGAGAACTGCTTGTATGCTCTGATTTCAAAGGTGTATACTTAACATTTCTTGCTCAGGAAAAATCTGACTGAGACCACATCCATTACACCAAATCATCTGCACCCTCCAAGGAGAGCGTCTGTAGATATTAAGAAGGACAGGTCAGACCATATACACTTGTCAGTGGAACTGCCTATGTGTGCATGTTTATTAAAGTAATTATCAGTTGGATATGTCATACATTTCAACAGAAACTAGTGATGCACCGATACCACTTTTTTACAAACCGATACGAGTACGAGTATTTTTATTTGTGTACTTACCGATACCGAGTACCGATAATTCTTAGATTTGGTCTCCATGAAAGTGCAATTCATTTGGAGGCAGATTTTATTTTATCCTCTGCAGATTATGTCAAGCCTATTGTACAAAATTTACAGAAGGCTATCCCAAGCCAAAAATAAACAGAGCTTTCTGGTTTTAACAAATAAATCATCACATTAGACAAAATGCAAATATAACCAGATAAAGGCAATTCAATTTGCTCTATAGTTAACAACACAGTCTGCTTAACAAAAAGTTAACAGAACTATTACTGGATTAGCACAAGAGCACATTTCAGTTACAAAAGGATCAAAAGAGTCTCCTGCTCAAGTACACAAAAAAATTACTTAACCTATGTGGCACTATAAGTCTTTCTCTCTACCTCTCTCTCTCTCTGTGTGTGCGTGCGCGTTTTTTTCTTTTGCAAGACGTCAGTTAAGATTGGTCGCTTCGGTCTTGCGCTAGCCTGACGATGTCATACTCATAATTCTAGTCAGAATATGAGTCTGATACCGCTCCAATGGGCTGTGATTATGGGGCGTGTTTCAACCGAACCAGGAAAAAAAATGCCTCTTCGCTCAATTGGATACATCCAGAACCAATCAGAGCAACGTAGTATGACCATAACGTAGACCATGGGGCCAGCTGATCCATTAAACTTTTACCGGATCCCGTAGGAAGGACGGCAAAAACATATTTTCGATCGACAAATGCCTTGATCGCGTTTCTCTGTTCCTCTTTCAAAATGAATGTGCTGCCAATGGCCCTCATTCTCGAACATTTTCTGAAGTTTCTTCTGAAATGTTTCTTACGGGCTTCGGAAAAACAACGTAAGCAAAAGACATCCGCCAAATTCATGCACGCTTGAAAATGTGGTCCTACGCAGCAGAAGTTTTCTGGGCTGTGCTCCCCCGGAAGAGTTTTCTTAAATTGAAAGCGCGTTCTCGTGCTCCTGAATTTGCATACATACGACGCTCACTAGACGAGCGCAGCATTCCGGTGTAGTGCTTTTATTTATTTTATGACATCACGGTGCCTCGTAGAATCATGACTATAGGCCTACATGTGAAACGTAATTGTTAATGATACTTTAATCCGAGGATCTGTAGAGTTGATGTGAACGCAATCACCAACGATTTCTCACAAATTCATTAACACGGAGAGTTTTCTTAAATGCGATTGGGGCCATCTTGTGGTTTTTTAAGGAATCGCATTTGAGAAAACTCTGGCCGAGTTACGACTGCTATTTCGAGTTCGGAAAGTCTTCTGAAGTTCAGAGCAAATCCCAGATGAGAAAACTTTCATGAATGCCAAATGTTGTCCTAAATCCAATTCCTCTTAAATTCTTCTTAACTGCGTTCGAGAATGAGGCCCAATGTCTTCTAAAACAGACTCGAATCACCACATTTCAGCTCTCCAAAGGCAGCCATGTTTGTTGAAAACGAATTCACCCCAAAAGCTCTTTGGTGACGTGGTTGATTACGTTACGGTTGATCATCTGTCCATCATCGTATAAAGCCCGCCTTGACAATTTGATTGGTACGGCAATGTCTGTACCGCAGATAATTTCTCCTCAATGGAGTAATGCCAGACCGAACTTCCCAACCAAAAAATGTGTGGGCGGGGCTAAGTTCGGTCTGGTATCCAGGCTAGTCTTGCGCCACTAGCATCAGTGAACTCTGTGTACTTAGCACTATGGTGCGTCTTCAGATGTTTAATCAAATTGCTTGTGTTAAACAAAGTACTTTCCTTTCCGCCCCTCGACACCGTAGCAGTGCAGATCTTACACTGTGCCTTACTCCTGTCGCCGTCATTTATCTTTAAATGAGCCCAAATCGCCGTTAAGCCAGCACAACAGAATTGCTAATCGCTAACGAGATGCTAGCGGCTAAATTTAGCGAAGCCTGTATACTGAAATACTTTGACACTATGACAAACTTTCCTAACACGGTCAAACATCAAGCAAGTGCAACACAAGACAAAACAAGATGGCAAATAAGCTACTTACTAGTCCGGCAGAGAGTGGTAGGACAACAAATCACATTTTGTGTCCGCATAGCGTAACCAGTTTTATGCAGTGAAATACTGTTGAGTGGTATCGGTGCTTGGTATGGGCAATTCAAAAACGAGTACGAGTATTTTAACGAAGTATCGGCCCGATACTGGTATCGGTATCGGTGCATCCCTAGAAACAAGGTATACATTCTATAACAGATCTATCTATCTATCTATCTATCTATCTATCTATCTATCTATCTATCTATCTATCTATCTATCTATCTATCTGTCTGTCTGTCTGTCTGTCTGTCTGTCTGTCTGTCTGTCTATTTATCGATCTGTCTGTATAGCTATATATTTTGTTTTACTCATTCATTCATTCATTCGCTCATGTGTTCACTTATTCATTCATTTATGTGTTGATGGTCAGACATGTCAATGGAAAAGGCCAAGAGCCAAAGCCTCACCCTCCTCCTCCTCCTGCTCATTCCCCCCATCTTCCTCCTGCCCGGCGTCCATCTGTGGAAGTGAAGAAGGAGAGGTCAGACAGACAGACTGTGTCCATGTATGGGCCTTGTGATCTCATAGGCATGATTGTATGCTAGAGTCCTTGCTCAGAAATGACTTACTGATTAATCTTCTACACTATGTGGAGATTGTGATGTTGGGAGGTCATCAGCTGCTACTGGAGAATCCCTTGCACTGGTAGTCTCTGAAGGAAACAGGGTGTCTGCTTGATTAACTCTGATTAGCTTCACTGAGTTTGCTTGTGCCAGTGTTGTACCTCTTTATCTTTCGGGTTATACCTATCTGTCTATCAGTGGTGTGATAGTTTATGTGCTTGTTGTATTTGCCATAAGAGAAAAGAACCAGACTCAAACACTGCTATCTCTCCTCCCCCTTCCTCTCTTCCTAGTCATTCTCCGGCGTCATTCAGGCGCCCTGCAGCTGAGATGAAGAAGGAAAGGTTAGGCCATTGCATGCTCCTGTACGTGTGTGTGTTCACACTGAGGAGTGAGAAAAATCATGTCCAAAGTTACACCTTTAATATCAACATGTCTGTTAGTCCCCACACAACGTTTGTCAAGTCTTGGTCTAGCAGTCTATCTTAAGTAACAGGAGCTCTGTCAAAAAGGGAAATAGATAAGGATGAGGACATAACTGTGTCCGCTGACCATGTGCACCAGTATTGCACTAGCTGTTGTTGTACATAGATCCTTTTTTTCATTTTTGCCCAGCATTGCTGTGTTTCAAACACAAGAAGTTAGAGTTTGGCCTTCCCGATCCTGGGATTTTTTACCATTTCATCTGATTAACTGATTTCACTAGACTCTTTCTGTCATTTCTATCATTGCATGATCTGCCTTATGTTCTGTTCCCTGAGTTGTAGAATGTTTGTCTCTGTTTTAGAAAAGAACCACCGGATCCCAATGCACCTTTCGCCCCTCTCCCCTTCCATCTCCACCCCCCACCAGTGAAGAAGGACAGGTCAGGACTCAGTAATGTTTATGTGTGGCTCGTCTGACACAGCAGAGTTAGTTCACGAGAGGATGCACAGATTCGGGGTTCAATCTCAGTACATTACTGCAGTCTTGGTAGTGTACTTGGTAAACAAGTACTTGGTACTGTGAAGATCGTAGAACACTAGATGGCGGAACTGTCAAATAGAATGCAACCCTCTTTTTTAGCTGTTTATTTGCGATGTCACATTTGGCCAAATGTAACAACAAGAACAATCATTTTACCCTGTTTATTTTATTTAGTACATGGAATTATTTAGTACATTTTTTTTTTCCATTTTCATTCTTGTTTGTTCAGAAAAGAACCTCCGGACCCCAACGCACCCCTGGCACCCTTACCCCTCCACCGTCATCCTCCTCCGTTGAAGAAAGAGAGGTCAGGTCACAGAGGCATTGTCTGTCTGACCAAACGTGTGTCCATTGCATTGTGGGGTGATAGTGGTTCAGGAGGTAGAGGAGTCGTTTTAGCAATCGGGGATTGCTAGTTCTGGACTAGTTTGATCCCGACTCCTCTTTGAGCTCCTTGACTGAACCCCTAACCGCTCAAGTTGTGCAGGTTGGCACCTTAGATAGCCTCTGCCATCGGTGTGTGAATGGGTAGATGTAAAAAAGATGCATTCATCTGTAAAGCGCTATATAAATGCAGTCTATTTACCTGCAAGGCAAGCAAGGTGCTAACAACACCAGTGCTTGTCATGGGTTGGGTTTTTAAATTGGTGCTCAAGGTGTACTGCTTGAAATGTATCGATACTTGCGTACTGTAAGTTGCTTTGGTTAAAAGCAATGTCTGCAGTTTGACTGAAGCAACAGGTGGATTGGCTGGATTTGTTTATGACTCGGTCAGAGCCAGGTCTGTGCATGAACTGTACATGTTTTTCTGAGCGCAAACACTGAACGGACAGCTAGAAGACAGTGAGGACCCGAATTTGACAAAAAGGTGTATTGGATTAGAATCGTGGAAATGCAGCTTTAAATATGTTTGCTAAATCGATGAGAAAAGTTGGGCAGATTTGAGACGTTCTGTCAGTATATGTCGAATCAGTCAAATACCCATCAGAGCCTGCAGCGGAGTGGTAGGAAAGGAGGTTGACCTCTTCTAATTCCATTAGTGTGTATCCTTGTGCATTTGCAACTTTAGTCATTCCTGTTTTGTGCGCACCATAAGTGGAGAGATTTTCACCTTCTTGGCACCAATCTTTTATTTTACTGATTCCTTTTTCACTGCCTTTTTCTGTGTGGCGTTGCTGCATGAGTGGGAAAAAATGTGCTTCTTTCTTTATCGTTTTTGTGTTCAGAAAAGAACCCGACCCACACACTCCTCTTCCTCATCTTCCTCTTCGTCTTCACCCCCCAGCTATGAAGCACCCAGTGGAGGAAATTAAGAAGGACAGGTCGGGTCTAGGGTGGTGTCTTGTGGTGTTGTAATCATGGCTCTAAACTGGAGCTATAGGCAGTCTATATTATAGGCTGTCTTCACACTTGAGAGTCTTAACATTGACTGCATTGCATGGCTTTTTATACAGAAGACTTCCCTTTGGCATTATCTTTACACTCTTTAGACTTGCATCATATTTTCAACAGCTACTTCTCTTCCCTATTGACTATTTTAGAAAGGACTCAACAGACTCCAAGCATAATACACAGAAACAGTCGTCTGGGCACTCGAAGAAAGAGAGGTGGGGCCGTGAATGCATTTGCAGGCTACTTTTGCAAGAACTTGATTTTGCATGGCGGATCTGTCACAGGATGTGTGTGTGCATCAGGTCTTTCCTTTGTGTGCGTGTGTTTTGTTTTTGAGTGACAGCATTTGATTTTAGTGTTTTTAACTGCAAACTGATGTGCACCAGTAGTTTCAGGTCCTCTCTTAGATCCGCTTCAGTAACCAAATCATCTGTGGAGGGAGTGAATCCATTCTGCTGTGTCTACATACATCCCTATACATAAATGCATATGTTTATATAGAGGAATGACGAGTATGCCACATAGACAGCTTTGATGCATATTGTTTATACCTCTACATGCAGCCATATTTCCACAATATAATTTTTTATTTGTTGTTTGATGACCAGTCATGCACCATATAACAACTGATTGGGACTGGGCTTGTGTGTTTCTCCAGTTGAGGGCACTTCCCTTTATCAGGCAAATATAACCAAATGAAACAGCATGCAGAGGAATACTAGGTATCATCATTGTTATTGCTCTTCCTTTAGAGTAGACGAGGAAGATCTTTGAGGTTTTTGACAAAAACTGCAATCTGCTAATATACTACAACAGACAAAGTGTAACATTTGCTATTGCAGTGTGAAGTGAATTTTAGGAGTCCTGACACCTTGTGGCTTTTTCTCTTTGCGTGTGGCATTGTTGCTGGTACAGCAGCCTGGCACGTTCCCGATGCACGTGATTGGGGTTGTTTCCATCTATTTGTGTTTGTTTTAGGAAAGGCTTCAGAATTGATAAGTTTATGTTCCCTTCACAGAAAAGACTCAGGGGACAGTAAACCTCCCAAAAAGCCGTCAGTGGAGATCAGAAAAGACAGGTTGGGCCTCTCTCTGGTGTGATCACTAACAGTTGGCTGTAGCCTAGTCCACAGCATACAAATGACAGACTTGTGCTTATTTGCTGAAGCCAGTGAATTATTAAGTACTTTTTTGCCCTTGAAATTTGGAGACTGTTATTTGCTTTTATTAAGACCCTTGTCAAATACAAATAGACTATCATGCATGGAAATCACATCATCTCTCAGCTAGATGGTTTTCTGCAAAAGCACTTCTGAATTTTCCAGGAAAGACTCAACAGATTCCAAACAGCAGTCTTCTAAAAGACCAAGCCTGGATGGAAAGAAAGAAAGGTTGGCATGGAAACACACATTTTGTGAAAACTTGTGCTTGGTGGCCGGCATTATCAGGGCCCAAAAAAAAAAAAACTACATTTAGCTCTCATGAAAGCACCCCATTTTCACTGATGTATCCTATTCACGCTATTTGCTGATGCAGTCTGTTCACACCTCTGTGTTAGCAGTTGTGAACAGGTATTTGAGTTCGAATGTTTTGTCTTTTATGTGCAGGAAGGAGTCTTCTGAAGCTAAGTTAGGTCATCATGTGAAACGACAGCTGAGTGACTCTAAACCTGAGAGGTAAACACAGCGTCCCTGGGCACAGTTATGTGGATATAAGTGTTGTTTCTTCATGAAAAATTTATCAAAGCCTTTTTTCTTTCTCTTCAGGAGAGACTCTACCAGCTCGAAGTCTGCAAGCTCACTGCCAGCTAAGAAGCTCAAAGGGGAGAGGCAAGAACAGCTTTAAATAAATAATAAAGTTCAATGTTAAACCATTAAATAGTAAAGTTATTAATGACCTTGTCTGAAAGTTTGTGTTTTGAAACACAGCAATACCATTATCTATCTATTTATTTTCATTTCATTCTATTTAAAAGTTTTTCATAATTGCATTGGAAAATAATATGTAGAAGTGAAACATTTCTGTGTTAGTTCACTACAGCCGTCTCCTAAATAATGTCTCTGCACATGTCAATCACGGCATGTCTGTCTTTTAACCGTAGAGAGTCACATGGCTCCAAGTTGGCTCATCCTGGACCCCTCCAGAGGAAAGCTTCTACTGATAGCCTGGATGGGCGGTATGGAAACACATCCTTTTGCTTTAAACCCATTTAAAATTAACATTAAAATTATAGCACAGCGTAAACTATCTCCTTGAATAAACACCATCAATTTTCAGATCCATAATTATGGTCACAAAACAAACTCTGGAGTATGTGAATTATTGATTTTGCACTTGTTCTCTCTGATGAATAGCAAGGGGAAACTGGACACCCCTAAAACTCCGACAACGCCCACCAGCCCCATGTCCCCGTACTTCAATTCCCCAGGGGGTCCACTGTCTCCACGACTGCTCACAGGGGAAACGATCCGGGACAAGTGTATCGAGATGCTGACAGCTGCCTTAGCTACAGACGGTAAAGTATAGATAGTACAGACGGTAAATTACACAAATAGTACAGACGGTAAAGTACAGATAGTACAGACGGTAAAGTACAGATAGTACAGACGGTAAAGTACACACATAGTACAGACGGTAAAGTACAGATAGTACAGACGGTAAAGTACAGATAGTACAGACGGTATGGCAACGAGGGCAGTGTTGTCACTGCCACTAACAGTTATCAATACACAAGTGTAGCTTTATCCTCTAAGACTGGTGGCAGCCCTATATAGATATGTATATATATATAGCATTTTAGTGCATTTACATTTAGTCATGTGACAGAACCTTTTCTCCAAAGCCAATAACAAGTAAATTACAATGCAAGCTACTTTGAGTTGAAGAGTTATTTATGTTAACACATTCTAATTAACATCCAGGATCTCATTAACATTCAATGTATTTGTTATCATGCATAAGAAATAATAATGACCTCAGTTAGAGTATGTAATGTAATTTTACTAATAGTTTCTTTTTACAACTAAATACTAAAGTTAGTAATAATCTTCCCCTCCTTATTTGTTACTAACCTGCCCCACTATACTGCTGAAGTGACACTGAAGGCTGTGATTCTCTCTCACCCAAACAGATGATTATAAAGACTATGGAATAAACTGTGATGCCATGGCAGCAGAAATTGAAGACTATATCCTTCTGCTTGAGTCCAGAGTCTAGATCACAACAACACACATAAACATTAACTCTTATGCTTTTCCCCTCTGTACTCTTGAACTTGAGTCTTATAAACGTCCATCTTGACCAATAAACTCTTCTGTCACAGATCAGCTTGTTGAACTAAAATCTTATAAAGTCCATCTTGATTAATAAACTCTTCTGTGATTGTGTTAACATTACCATGCTGATGCATTAGAGGTCCTTAACTCCAGCCGTACATATCTATAAGGAACTTAAGGTCACGGATATGAAGTATAAGAACAGGGTGCGTAGCCGCATCAGTAACCTGAAGGATCCGAAGAATCCCAACCTGCGCAAGAACGTCCTGGCAGGATCCATCGATCTGATTCGATTCGCCACCATGAGCGCAGAGGTAACAGACAGCTGTTCCCAGATCAGTTCATTTAGATGAGCTCATGTAGATGAGTATTAGATGACAACGTGGATCGGCAGTAGATGATACTTCAAGAAGTAACAAAAGACGATGACAGAGTCTAGAGTTCATTCAGCTCAATGGATGTAATACACAGTTTAAATAATTGAAAGCACTTGACATGATTTGTACCTTTACTTTATAATCAGGTCACCATCAAATTTCTAGTGACTTATTTGTGATTGAGATACTGTGTATAAGCCCAAGTAGCAGCTGGCTATATGATGCAGTTCAGATCAGATCGTTGTCTGTGAGGGCTCTCACTGCTGTCTTCTTCATTTCCGCTAGGAGATGGCCAGTGACGATCTGAAGCAGCTGAGGCACACCCTGACCCAGGATGCCATCCGTGAGCACCAGTTGGCCAAGACCATGGGCACCACCACCGACTTGCTCCAGTGCGGCAAGTGCAAAAAGAGGAACTGCAGCTACAACCAGGTACGGCACCTTCCAGGCCAAAAAGCCTTTGGTAGGCCTAAAGGATGCACTCCTGAAGTCCACTTATGAAATGTTGCAGACATACAACTTGCTTGATCCTCGTAGCACTTTTGAAAATTACAGAAACACAGGTCCTTTGCTCCCCTTACAATCTCCTTCTTGCTTATCTGTTTTGCACATGGGATGGGTTAAAAATGAAAGGAAGGCTTTATGATAAAACTTTCTTTCTGCCTGTCCACAGGTTCAGACCCGCAGTGCTGATGAGCCCATGACCACCTTTGTGCTGTGCAATGAGTGTGGAAACCGCTGGAAGGTAATGTAGACATACTGTCATTAACCACCTCCACAAACTCACACAAACAGATGCTCTGGATAGAAACTCTTTTTTGTTTGTTTAGCTGATGCGCATGGTAAAGTTCTTACATAATACACAAAAGATAAAGTTGATCAAAAAATACCTTTCAGATAGGCCTTCCTCTTTGCTAATAACATCTATAGTCTCTGTATACTGAAGCATGCTGCAGTAAACAAAATAAATATTCTCAACACAACAACAACAACAACGCTACAAATAAGACGTTTTCTTAGTCTAAACTGCTACTCTAAACTAGTGGTATTACCACATTGTTATCTCTTCATTGTCTCACTGTTGAAATATTTTATTCTCGCACATTTCAGTTTTGCTGATGGCTGACAGGACATCTTCCAAGACTGAACACAGCAGTCAAGCAGCTCTTTTTTTACAGAAGACATGGGATACATAAATCAGTTATTTTTAAAAATCTTTTCACATACTGCTTGAAATTTGTACATGACCTTTTGAGATTCTTGATTTTTACATACAGGGGAAGTTGGTGTAACTTTCCAAATGACAGAGTTTGATCATTTATCTGTTCTGAAATGGGGTTGATTGGGAGTGTATTTTTAAATGTCATGAGGATAAAAGAGAAACAAATATGGGGGAAAATTGTTCAGTGAAAAACAGTTCAAGTGAAAACAGGTGGCCTATAATTGAAGTACTGTATATGAAACAAAATAAATTAGATACTGTTGAAAAAGGATGGGACACCCACCCATGGAAGAAAAACTAATTCTGGTTACCATAGTAAATGAGCCCATTCATCTAAACAGCTTATGATTTATAAGAACACCTTCATATTTACACCCATCATTCTCCTAATTTCATCAACAAACAAGGAAAAGGTACAGATCTGTCTTTGTCATTCCAAACGATAAGGCAAGGCAGGTCAGAGTAGACTCAGGGATGTGGACAGAGCTGTAGATTTTCTAGTCATGATTCTGTGTTGTCCTTACATCTCGAGCGAGGAGGAGCGGTTGCAATTTAGTTTTCGCTTAAGTTTAACTTGTCCCATATGCTCATCTAATTTCCATCAAGACAAAACATTTCCCCCCTTTGTCACCTGTCAAGGGTACACAGCATTTGTGTTATCTGTAATTTTGAGAAAGCATTTGCATGTAACATTTAGGAAACACCTCTATCCAGTGCCATTTAGAGCCTTGTAAAGTATGAGGATGTATGGGCTTACTGGGATTTAAAGCCATGGCCTTAGCGCTGTTGTCCTCTAGCACATCTGAGCCATAGAGACATAAGTAATCAAACTCCAAAAATTCATCCTAAAGTTCTAGAACCAATTTAAGCAAATTGGTGACTATGGTGACCAGGCTGTTTTCTCCAGCAATGTCTTAGACCTCAGAACTTGGTGCTTAATCAACCTTTTTTATTTTTTATTTAGTAGGGTCTTGCAGTAGATCTTGCAAGTCAGAGCCAGCATCCTATAGGGATCGATCCATAGAAATACATTTGTACACCTTTTTAACATGTGTTGATAGTGTTCTGATTATGATTAGTTTGTAGCATACATGTTCTGCTGATTCTTTGCAATTTGATTTTATATGACATATTTCATACTTGTTTTGGATAAGAACTAATGCACAATACCATTAGTTTTAATTTAAAAGTATTAAGAGGAAACATTGTTTTTTTGGGATACAGTTCAGATCAGTACATGTAGGTAATTGGCAGCTTTATTAAATACCTAAAGATGAACCAGTCTGAAGGGAACATAGAGTAGGCTTGCAGCGAAGTAGAATATTTTTTGGAGTGTTAAACATAAGGTTAAATTCAGAGGACTGACAACCAACATTGTACACATTTGTATATATATCACATGACAAATTAAAATGATTACCCTACAAACGGTGTTTGCATGTTTTAATACATTTTGTGTGTATTACTGAATTCCAATGAGCCAACACAAATTTGGGTGTATTAATTAATTACAATGTAGGAAAATACCTTGTTTAGACAAACTATTTTGCCCTGTTTCCAGTAAAAATAACATGCAAAACTATTTTAACACTTTGAAGTTTTTTAAGGAACATAAGCATGCACACACACACTAGATGAGCAAATTTGACATGTTATGGATAATTAATACATACATTTGTTGACACTAAAGATTGTCTGATATTTAAAGGATCTCATTGAGTTAAATAATTTTCTCTGTCTTTCCTCAAGTGGTGTTAAATACATGTCTCAACCAGTAGATGGGGAAATTGAGCTGTTTTTGCAATGTGTAATTTTGAGAGTGCAAAATAAAAAGCTTGTCACCAAGTCTTTAGTTCTTTCAAGTATTTCCCATATTTGCTTGTTGTGGTAAAGCCTGTCAAAGAATTGATCCAAATAGAAACATTTCAGCAGAAATATCCTGACAATGACATTGGGATAATCAATGTGGCTGTTGTTTGTATCTTCCTGTCTATAAGGTTTATTTTGCTGTGTTTGTAATTAACTGATTTGATATGGAAAAACACCATCAACTCACAATGCTGCAGTTATTTTCAAGCCGGAGAGGATCAGTGAAAAAAATGATTGAAGTGCTTTTACTACAAAAAACTGACAGAGATGCTGGGAATATTTTTTGGATTCATGTTTCACCTGAGTCGTGTTCCATCATGCCAGCGCTGTCCTGCCAAATATAACTCAAACTAGATGGCATTCAGATGCCTTATTGAATGTAGCCCTGGAACGCTTCCTTGTCTTAATCCTGGCAGCCTGGAGTGTCTTCCAGCTGCCTTACTATCACACCTGTATGGTGAAAGGGTGAAATACGTCTGGCGGATCAATAATTGATTATGCAGCACGTGGTGAGAGAAGGGATGTCTACGGAGAGTGTGACCCTCATAGCAGGCAACTCCTGAAGGGCCACATCCTGCAGATGGTCCCCTGGCACTCAGCATATTCTTTTTTTAAAGCACAGTCCATGATTCTGATGAAAGGTTGTTGATCTTTAAGCTCAAACAGCTGATCAACGTTAACCCCTCCCTTACGTGCTTCTGATTGGCTGAAAAAGTGTATGGCTCAGTCCAAACCTCTATGCTTGTTTCAGCGCCAAGACTGTGTACAAACGCTGTTTTTTGGAGCGCATACACTAAACGGACATCTAGAGAAGCACTGTGAGAAGCAATTAGCTGAGGGAATTCCATTAGAATTGAGGACTGCACCTTTAAGTGACATTTAGATCTCCTGTTGTTAATGAGACTGTGAGGTGGATGGAGACAAACCCAAGGGAGGGTCCAGGGTTTGCAGGGCCTGTTCAGGATGCACACAATGGATTGATCTGCTGGTTTTGTCCTTTGAAAGGTGCAATCAAAACAGAAGCGATTCCTGATGTATGCATTTCAAGTATCAAGGCTTGAGATACAAGTGCAGCATTTAAAGCAGATCTTTTTAGCCCCTGATGCATGCTAGCTTCAGATTTTCTGTCCTATAATATGCCTGGAAAATTATATTATTGCAGTGGCCTCAGATAGACCCTCCCATTTATTTATTTTTATTAGATAACATATAAACTATTACATCAAATCTGTAAGGCTTCTTGTAAAATGAAGAAATGACCATTGACAGTACATCATTACATCATATGGGAGTGGTAAAACAGTTTCTACTATACTATACTATACAATGCTGTGCTATACTATACTGTACTCCCGGTATACTGTATTATGCTATACTTTTCTGTCTTACTTCGTATAATTTTTTAGTTTTCTCTTTGCCATGTGCTTTTGTTTATTTACAGTTTCCATGTGCTCCTGTCCCTGCCTCTCACCTGATAACAATGATTACCCTCTTGTTCCCTGTTGTTTTCCTCCTATCATCTGTCTTTCTGTTAAAAGGGTCTGTGTATTTATAACCCTGTGTTTTTCTTTTGTTCTCTGCCAGATCGACTGCTGGGGGCCTGTTTCAGAAAGACACTGGGTCGGCTCACTCTGAGCTGTCAAACTCTGAGTTTTTGGTTTCAGGACAAGTGATTAGTTCAATGAGCTCTGAGTTAAGATATGACCAGATTATGGTCATGCAGATTATGACCATATATTTATTTTATATTTAAGACGAAAATTCGCAACACATTTGCAGTAGCAAAAGAACATAATCTGCTGGCGTGGTCGGAAAATTACTAGCCGTGTCAACGCGTGTTAATTAAAAAAAAGAGGTTTTATCTTGAGTGTTCCACTTATTCAACATTTACATAATATATACATGCAGACACACACATACACACACACACACGTGTGTGTGTGTGTGTGTGTGTGTGTGTGTGTGTGTGTGTGTGTGTGTGTGTGTATGTGTGTGTATGCATATATTTATGCAGGTGCAACCCAACAGGCACAAAACATACTTGGCAGCAACCGAAGATGAAATGATAGTTCAAACAGGCAAGGTATCATATAATTACAAGCAATCGTGATGTTGTTCATCCTACCCATCCTAATTAAACAGCATTCAGTGGCTAAATTCAACATGTGATGGTATATTTAAGTAGTTAATTGTTGTAAATTTCCAGCCATCTCAATATTTAATATTGCTTGTTTGAACATAACACTCTTCGTCGGTCCCTGACCAAGACAGACGCTGCCCACTGCTCCTGGGGTCCTGGAGGAAGGACAGTCCGGGATGGGATAAATGCAGAAGCTAAATTCACAAACGACCTCAGGCCTGGGTATGCGTGTGTGTGTGTGTGTGTGTCCTGTGTCGCCTCCATGTATTCACGTGTGTTGCAGTGTGCGGTGTGTCTCTTGTGCGATTAAAGTCTGACAATTATTATTATAATTATTGAAGCAACACCTAAATGCCTTTATACAATCAAGTCTCAAAATTTGTGTTTACAATGCTTAGTTGTGAGTACTCTTAAAACTCCAGATTTCTCATAATGGTTTAGAGTAGTATTATTAATTACAGCAGGATGACAAAGACACCTTGTCAGCTGCCACGGAGAGGCCTGCTGTGGTTTACACCTCACTGTAAAAATAACATCTGACAGCTGATAATGGCGTTGTACTGTAATAAAACATGTGCCTTCTTGTTCTGTACCAGAGCAATGTTTGAACTTACTGTGAGGAAGAGAGTCCCTCCACCCCCACAGCACAACTTACCTCAGTAAGAAGTTATTCAGCATTGGCCAGTGACTTACAGTGTAACTAAGCAGACATGGCTCTGTAAAATTCAGTGTGTTTTTTGTGTGTTCCTATAGCTCCCTGTGAACACAGTGTACTCAGAGAAACTAATGGAAGAATCTAATTTAGAAATGGACCACGCAGGTGCAAAATACAAAAAGAGAAATATAACTCCAGGAGTATCAGTTAAAAGTGGATGAGGTGCCCACAGGTGGATGATTTGACTTGTTACAACACAGAAAATATAAACTACTGCAAGTACAAATGCAGTACAGCAGGACATAAAGAGAACTTCCTAAAAAGAAAGTCATATTGTTTTTATTTGACACTGGGGAGGTGTTGGGTCAGTCAGAAATGATGGTAGTATATATATTGTGTCTCTGACTGCTCTTCCAAGTTGAGCGTCAGTGGGGTGGTCAGGATTGGGATCCGGATCGGTCACTGGCTGAGTAGGACAGTGTTCTCCTCTAATTGAATCACAAATAATGATACAACAATAATGTCCCACGCCCTTTCTGGGGTTACCCTGAGCCTATGAAGGCACTTGAACCAATGGCCATCTCTACCCTGGCTCGTGTCCTGCAGTGAGCCAAGTCATAACGTTGCTGTGGGCAGGGCTCTGGATCAGGGTCAAGGGTAAACGGTCAGCCAATAGGGCTGGCAGAGGTACCCTCTGTCAATGATCAGGTATCCATCAAACTCTCCTGTGATAACGTGAGGTCACAGTTTAAATGTTCAGTTGCAATAGAATGAAACAAAACATTGATTACGAGGGGATATAGGTATACACTGTATATAAACTCACCAAAACATTGATTACAAGGGGATATAGGTATACACTGTATATAAACTCACCAAAACATTGATTACAAGGGGATATAGGTATACACTGTATATAAACTCACCAAAACATTGATTACGAGGGGATATACTGTAGGTATATACACTGTATATAAACTCACCACAGGCAAATCTAATGCTCAGTGTACACTCACACACAGTTTGCGAGTCATGCACAGGCCCAGGCCACTTTGTTTCCATGTTGCTGATGATGTTGGCTGCATCACATTCGACCTTCACAGCGCAGAACGGTAAGTAGCTGCAGTAGTTGCATTATAAAGTATCTTTCATTTGGAGTGCTGAAGGATACTATTTAGACATAACTGCACATTAATGCTGTAGGAGGACTTCCTGTCCGCATAATCTCCTTTATATACTGAAGGAGCTGTGACAGGAATGACGAGTGCCTATCACAGTCACATCTGGAGACCCTAAAGTTTAGGGCCTAAACTATATAAAATTCACAGATTAATGCTTCAAGTCTCAAAGCTTCATACTAAACTTGTTTGTTAAAGTGTGCTATATAAATAAAATTCATTATTATTATTAAACAAATACATTACTGCTTAGACTGATACCTGCATTTCTGTGGAATTCTTCTTTGATGTGTCTTGTGGGTCTGTGACTTGGGAACACCGCAGACGTGTACAAGCACCCCGACGCCCTAACTGCATGGCTCTTCTTAATCTTGAAAGCCTAGCATGTCTTCCAAGTAACTCATTAGCACACTTGAGTGTATGAAGAAAGGGACGAATGCGTCACTAAAGCTCAATTAAGATCAATAATGTTGATTATGCAGGCCAGGTGGTGAGAGTAGAGAGTTTAGACCACAAAGCCAGCAAGGGCCGAACGTGTCAGTGTTCAGAGTCTGACAGCCTGACAGACGGTTGGCCTGGAAATACTCTCAGCATCACTGATGGTATATAGAAAACGGCCTTTGGAAAAACAACGAAGTGCAACACAAAGAATTTGTTCCAAACTGTGAGCATGTTCATGATGTGTCATACGAATGGTATGAGGGCTGAGAATATTGTTCAGAAAAAAACGGAAAACACTCAAACAGATAACCGTCAGGGAATGACAAAACATCTGATCACTCTCCCCCGATCTTGACAGATATTTCTGCAGAATATATATACTTCTCAGCAGTGGCGTAACGTAGTTACGACGGGCCCAGGTGCAAGCTATTATGACGTGCCCTAGTCAATGGCGTAAGGCAGTGGTTCCCAAACATTTTACAGTCCCGTACCCCATGTTTGTAACCGCCGCTCCCTCCCCCTGCGCAGATATTCAGCCTACAACACTTTAAACTGTGAAATTGTCAGGGTATGTCACTAACCGCTGCCACCACGCCCCCACCCCCTGCGCAGATATTTTTCTTGGGCACAAAAACCCCCCGGCTACAGGCCCCCAAGACCCACGGACCCAGGTGCAGCCGCACCTCTTGCACCCTCTATAATTACGCCCCTGCTTCTCAGCAAAGCACACGCCGTGTCTGATACCTCCTTTAGTCTGCAGGGCTTAGCTAAAGAGGAGGAGAAACTCAGGGTTAGTTGAAGGCTTTGCTTCACGGTTTATGTTGCCATAGTAACTGACTCAAAGTTAAGATGAACTGGCTTTGTGAAACCGAAAACCCAGAGTTTCCTTCAACTCTGAGTCAATTAACTCTGAGTTTTCACTAAACCCATTTTCTGGAACAGGGCCCATGTGTCTTGAGTGACCATCAGTTCTGTTTTTTGCCGAATTCTTTTCCTGTTTTCTGTAGATAGTGACCTGTCTCATTTTTGGAGTTTTGTTTGCCTGTTTTATTTTTGTTACTTTGGACCATCATTTAGTAAGGAAGTCACGCTTTAGCTTTAAACCTGCCTCCTGTGTGCTCCTCTCTCCCACGAAACCCTGACTGTACACTACTATGCTATACTATACATTACTGTACTATACTGTAGTAGACTGGACTATACTATATACTACTATACGTAAAGGATAATGTATAGTCCGGCGGTCATTATCTCAAAATAAATCCAGACGGGACGAACAGGACCCCGACGCGCAGCGGAGGGTCTGTGACTTGGGAACACCGCAGACGTGTACAGGCACCCCGATGCCCTAATTGCACGGCTCTTCACTGTAGCCCTGGAACACTTCCTGACTTAATCTTGAAAGCCTAGCATGTCTTCCAAGTAACTCATTAGCACACTTGAGTGTATGAAGAAAGGGACGATTGCGTCACTAAAGCTCAATTAAGATCAATAATGTTGATTATGCAGGCCAGGTGGTGAGAGTAGAGAGTTTAGACCACAAAGCCAGCAAGGGCTGAACGTGTCAGTGTTCAGAGTCTGACAGCCTGACAGACGGTTGGCCTGGAAATACTCTCAGCATCACTGATGGTATATAGAAAACGGCCTTTGGAAAAACTGTCAGGGAATTTTTCACCCTTTACCAGGACTGTATTAACCTCAGAATTAAGACTCACACAACCAAGAATATAATAAATAACAGACATTTACTCTGGCAAAGAGGAGTGCGGTGGTTGCAGACCGCTCGTCAACCCATCACTAACTCTC
Source organism: Clupea harengus (assembly GCF_900700415.2). Classification (NCBI taxonomy): domain Eukaryota; kingdom Metazoa; phylum Chordata; class Actinopteri; order Clupeiformes; family Clupeidae; genus Clupea; species Clupea harengus. The sequence goes on along the minus strand of NC_045162.1, from coordinate 15,423,257 downwards.
TGGTAAAATGCCTGACCCTTTATTCAAGAAAATGTACACAGAAATCAAACATGGCACTCCCATATGCTCTTTGGTTCCCAGAGATAAGAATGTTTACCTAAGACCCCCAAACCCAGACTTTAACACAACAGTCAAAATGAGTTCACATAAACACATGGTCTCCTAATTCAGTCCTACCCTAAACATCAAATGACAGGTCTGAGTTTAACATCTCTGAGTTCCAAAACCCCCCACATTCTCACAAACTCAGAATTCCTCTCATCAGAACAAAGGAACATCTGAGACTTCCATTTAACAAACTAATATCAAACTACAACACATATCATGATAATAATTATATAGCAAATTTCTTTCACAAAAACAACGAAGTGCAACACAAAGAATTTGTTCCAAACTGTGAGCATGTTCATGATGTGTCATACGAATGGTATGAGGGCTGAGAATATTGTTCAGAAAAAACGGAAAACACTCAAACAGATAACCGTCAGGGAATGACAAAACATCTGATCACTCTCTCCCGATCCTGACAGATATTTCTGCAGAATATATATACTTCTCAGCAAAGCACACGCCGTGTCTGATACCTCATTTAGTCTGCAGGGCTTAGCTAAAGAGGAGGAGAAACTCAGGGTTAGTTGAAGGCTTTGCTTCACGGTTTATGTTGCCATAGTAACTGACTCAAAGTTAAGATGAACTGGCTTTGTGAAACCGAAAACCCAGAGTTTCCTTCAACTCTGAGTCAATTAACTCTGAGTTTTCACTAAACCCGTTTTCTGGAACAGGGCCCATGTGTCTTGAGTGCCCATCAGCTCTGTTTTTTGCCTAATTCTTCTCCTGTTTTCTGTAGATAGTGACCTGTCTCATTTTTTGAGTTTTGTTTGCCTGTTTTATTTTTGTTACTTTGGACCATCATTTAGTAAGGAAGTCACGCTTTAGCTTTAAACCTGCCTCCTGTGTGATCCTCTCTCCCACGAAACCCTGACTGTACACTACTATGCTATACTATACATTGCTATACTATACTGTACTAAGTCAAGTCAAGTCGTCAAGTTTATTTATATAGCACATTTCATATGGCATACATAGACACTGTGAGAAGGTGAATCTCCTCCCTTCTCACTGGAGCAAGAAAAGAGCTTTTGGCCCTGTAAGACACTGACTCCTCCACCGTAATGGTTGGTTCCGTGCTCCCCCCGTCAATGGTGGAGTCCAATTTAGCCCAAGTGGCTGCCCTATTTTAACAGGTGCCTCATTGGCATGAGAGGGGGACTGGCTGAGAGAGACATTTTCAGAGAGGCAGTAAAGAGTGCCAAAGAGGACTTGTTGAGGCAATAAGGTAAAACACTTCCCTGATGTGAGGAGAAGTGTTTTGGGTCTAGCTGTGTGGACACCGTTTGCCTTGTTTTATGTGCCTGGTTCTGTGTGCCTTGTCTTTGTGCCTTGTCTTTGTGCCTTGTGCTGTAGCCTATACATCACAGCAAACACAAATGAATGTGTAAATGATTTGCACAGAACAAACAATAGGATATAGGCCAGTACAGTCAACAAAAAAAAAGAAAGAAAAATGTAAAATAAAAAAGGACAAAAAACTACTGCATCCTGTTCTAGCTCAAGACAATATTGACAATGTGCTATCAGAAATAGACCTACACAGTGTTGTGAATGTTGTTGCATTTTGTGTGAGTGGTTTAGGGATTTGTGTTTAGAGTTTTGAGAAAACGAGGCATGCTTCATGTGTGTAAGCAATCGAGAAAAACTGTAACATTGGATTGGATTGCAATAGAGTACAGTAATATGTCAGTGCTGATAGGACCCAATCAGTTGTGGAAATGTATATGACTTGCACATAGTCCAGGGGCGTAGCTATAGGGGGTGCAGCAGGTGCGGCTGCACAGCTTCTGCACCTGGGCCCGTGAGGTGTCGGGCCCGTAGCCGAGCTGAAAGATATACACGCTTAAATTGACGGGCCCCCTATCAGCGAAGGTTGCATAGCGGGCCCACCCTCGATCCCTGTATAACGTCAAATTGTCTCGGGTCTGCTTATGTTCAAATGCGCGCCATTTTAAGATTGAATTTAGTGTCAAATGCTATATATACACCTGAAAGGGCAAACTTATCTCAGTCATGGTTGTGATTATTTTTGGGGAAAAAGTAGCAATTTATAACAAAATCATATGCTTATCCTACATACACTATAGAAACTATCAAAACACTATTCAATTAAATGAATAAGTTCTTATTTTCTTTGGTATTTTTGTGATTAGCAATGATGATTGCTGGGTAATATGTATGTTGTTGTCCAATGTCAAGTCTCTATTTGATCATGTGACAATACAATACGCTATAGTTAAACCAATTCTGATAACCTAGGTCTGAAGGTCTGATAACCTAGCTCAGGGGTTCTCAAACTTTTGCAAGCTGGGCCCCCCCAAAGCTGGTTAGGGGTAGTTGGGGCCCCCCCAGCGCGCGGCCCGCCGCCACCACCCTCAACTACACCACCATATATAGATAGATAGATAGATAGATAGATAGATAGATAGCATATTGTTATTGATAGGCCTGACATGTCAAGGTTAGGCTATTGTTAGGCCCATACAGAAAATTATTATTTTTATATTATATTCAACTATTTATTATTATTATTATTATTATTATTATTATTATCAGTAATAGTAGGCCTATTAGTAGGCTATTCATTATTATCACCATCATTATGTTATTATTATTATAATTAATGATTATCGACCAATTATTATTATTGTATTATTATCATAATAATAATTAGTGTTATTATTGCTATCATTTGGATACTGTTATTCTGTCCGCGGTTGCGGTATTTAGTTTTGAGCGCAGTCAGTCTTGAAAAGCCTGCCTGGCACAAATATGTCGACGCGAAAAGGAGGCGCATTTTTAAGGCTATGTCGCAAAGCTGATCATTGCTATCCAGAATGACGAAATAGGGGAGATGCTTAAGTCTACTGTCACTCTTCAGCTGCTCTTTCATGTCTATTGACAGCTCGTCTGCTGAGCAGAGAAATGGATCCCGAACTTAGGCGAATGAACGGTAGTCCTCTTTGAAATAGGACCCAAACTGATTTCTGATATTCGGGGTGATACAATGTCATTTGACATAAGTATTGCGCTGAGTTTAGCTCCTATTCTACACGTCTTGCGCGGCCGGCAAAATCCGTGTTTCGGCAATTGTATGGGGTTGGCCAAGCTTAGCAATTCTATGAGCAACTACATAAGATGCCTCCAGACACTGCTTGGAGATGGTGGTTCGTTGTTGCTGGAGGCCATCACGTTCATGTTTAAAGAAGTCCACAGGCTTCTCTTTCTGACTTTTACGAATCAGAAACGTGTCCATAGTTGTGTTTGTTTGCTGATACAGTGTGTGTGAAGTTAATAAGGTTCTAATTTCAACGTCGTGTTCTTGTATGTGTGGTTGTGAACGACATGGATAAGGATAAGGCTGTGCTAGGCAATGATTCCAAACAAAACTAACTGTACACAATGTAGACAGGGACAGCACAAAATAGTATTCAAGTGCTGGTGTTTTATTTGTTGCAACACGGTGGATGATACAAAAATGTAAAGGTAGGTGTTAAGGAGAAAAGGGCTAGCTGCAGTTGGAAAAAGGTAGCTAGCTAGGCTAGCTCTCGGGGCTACGAGCTTTTTCAAAAGACTGGAGCAAATTACTCCTTAGAATAGGCTACGAATAGACCTACTGCAAGCGCAGTAAGGTATTACTAAGGAAGGAGTGAGTCTTTAAAAAGACTGTTTATAAAGCAATGAATATCTGAATGATACAGGAAACAAGAGAAATTGAACAAACTGCAGAGTCGTCTCAGGGTGAGCGCTTACCAATGCCTGCGGGTTTTTTTTATACTCGGAAACTTAGGTGCAACTCGCGTTCAAATGATAAAACTCCGTTTTGATTGGTGGATCAGGAGCAAAACCGTATTTGATTTGTTTGGGTCAGTCCAGCCCCTTGCATTTCGCCACTGAGGGAGCTTTCACTAACCAGTGACAGGTCGGACTTAGTTTTTTTTTTTTCTCCGTCTGTGACATCGCGCCCCCCCTGGAGAGTGTTCGCGCCCCCCCAGGGGGGCGCGCCCCCCACTTTGAGAACCACTGACCTAGCTCATTGAGCACTGCACAGCACAACTTTACTCGTAACAATGCCTTTTAAGCACAAGAGTGGAAGTAGAAAAGGGCAAGATAAAAAAGAACAGGAGGAGAAGGCGGCAAAGCTGCCTAAATTAGATTATTTTGGCTTTTGAATTGCCGTCAACTAGTCGCCAGCCCACGGAGTCAGCAGTGCAGCAGTTCAGCTGGGATCAGAATCGCTGTTTCTGCCCTCAGTGGTGTGTCAGCAACCATGCAACAGTTAACAATTGTTATGGTAAGAAATGTTCCTGCTGAGAGTCAAACAAGACTTAGTTCATTGTGTACACACCAATCACTTCTGAAATATGTAAGGTTGATTAATTGAACACTATTTATATCGATAACAAACACCTTTGATTAACGTTTTTTTTTAGACGCGGTTGTGGAAGTAGGGAACGCTACGATTTTTTTTTTTAGCGTTCACTAGGGGGGCCCGTCATAATATCTTGCACCTGGGCCCGTCGTTACTACGTTACGCCACTGACATAGTCATAGCATAACTGTTTGACTGTCGGAGTTTCTGACAAAAGGCACCCTGTACACCTGCTTTATTCTCAAGGTGTTCCGCCTTAGAACACAGTCCACTGTGGCTAGGCTCACTGTATTGATGTTTAGGAATTAGTCTTGGTCATCAATGGTTGCACTTTGTATTTGTTTACGTAATTTTACAGATACAGTACAATGGAAAATACAAGAATACTATGCTCCTGATAAGGCATTCAAACTAGTGTTTTCCTGTCATAGTAGTGTTTCTTACCTATTCCCTCTTCTGAATGTCCAGAGAATGGATGCAACTGAGAAGCGGCTTATATTTGGTTGAACCCTCTGGCCAGCCTCCTGCATGGTCAAACCATGGTTGACCACAGGGTTGACCACAGTGGCCCGAATCTCATCAGAGATAATGGCTCTCCTTCTTGCTCTTTCTCTTCATCCTCTTCCTCCTCCTCCTCTTACTCTCACTCCTCTGCCTTTCTGATCACCTCTCACTTCAATGTTGCCATCAATTGTTCTCCAAACCAGGAGCTTACCTGTGGCCATCATATTGCTAAAGCTTTGATTTCAAATTGCACAACAGCCTTGGAAATGGAAGTTTTGCCAATTGAATAGCAGTGTGTTCTGTCTGAACACAAGGAGGTTTTGGCATTGATGAAGTGTGCAAAGTAGAGAGGATGGTGTTTAGTGTTTTGAAGAAAATGTGGTTAACAATTGAAATTTGTGTCTAAAGCAGATAATTGTGTGTTGTGAGTTGAAGAAAGTGCGGTTAACAATTGAAATCTGTGTCTAAAGCACATAATTGTGCTTATAGTTTAGCAGAATTGGTTTAGGGAGTTGGCACATGAGTTACAGGTTGTGGTCATTGTGCCATAAGTTCCAGTTTTTGAATGTAATCAATCGAGAAAAACTGTAAGTGATTTATAGACAAGAAGGAGTATTTTGAACTCAATTCTTTGTTTTACAGGAAGCCAGTGAAGTGATTTAAAGGGGCCATATTATGAAAATTCCACTTTTTTAGTGCTTCTACACATTCATTTGGGTATCTGGCGTGTCTACCAACCCAAAAACGCTGGAAAAAAACCATTGGCGATCTTTGTTATGGTTCCTGGATCTTTGTTATGGTCAGAAACGTCATGATTGAGTCTGCGAATGAGATTCCCGTTTTATTGGCCTGTCACAAGACATTGAGAGGTTCCCTACATGGCCTTGGCCCACCCCCCACACTCATTACATATTTGCCAGAGCGCAAGCCATTATTGCAAAGCTCGGATATTCTTTGAATAGCTAGCTAGCTAGCAGCATGAAGCAAACTAAGTACTCAAGATGCGCTGTGGTGGGCTGGCCAGATCTCTACATCACGTTCCAGCCTTAGAAGACACAAGCGAAATGGATTGAATTCATATTTGAAGGCAATGTCCCTGAATGAACTTCAGGTGAGGGAAATGTAAGTATTTTTAAAAAATAATTCTGTTACTTGCCCATTCAGTGTGGTGGTTAACGACGTTAGCATGTTGTAGGGGGACTAATTCAAACAGCGATTTATGAACCGTGTTATTTTAGTGGTGGTTAATTGATACAATCGTGAACAAGTGCTGTGTCTTATCTCCTGAGCAAGCAAGAGTGTCAATATGGGCTAACGAGTTGTAGCTAAAGCCCATAGAAAAGAGCTATACAGCTCGCTAGCTATTAGCACTCTAGCTTGCTCAGGAGAGTTTAGCTGCAGAGAGAAGACACAGCAATTATTCACGATTGTATCAATTGTACATCTAGGTTTCTTTGGCGTCTGTTGTCACGTCCAACAGCACAACATATCACGGGCATTTAGAACTTTGTGTGGGTTGTGGCCGTAAACAGCTCGCTAGCTATTAGATAGCTATTAGATTGCTCAAGGCAGTATCATAGCTAATAATACTAGTTGATAACCAACGGATAATAATGTATCGCTAAAATGTATGATTCCCGTTGTTAAGGTTAGAGAATTCTCGCACCAAAAAGGCATCATTCATAAACGACTTGATAAGCAGCTTAGACTCACCTGCAGTTACCAAAACAGTTTGTTAATGTGGGGCATTTGAGGGTTTTGTGTATAGTACAGCACAAGTTAAAAATACTGTTCACTGTATGATTATTTCATAATGATTTATGAGAAAAATGCCGGGTTGGTAGTATGCCAATGTTATTGTACCTACTTTTCTGTGTTGTGAAACTGATATTAGGTGTAATGGAATACAACATTTCTTCAAATGCTAGAGATGTATTGGCTTTTAGTTCATGTTTCATGCATTGCAGTGTAAGGATAATGGTCAGTGAGATGACATTTTATTTACAGTATGGAGTATTTTCCTTTTATTACATTCAGGAAAAAACATGAATAACATTGCTGCTCTTGTGGTTAAGGAAGAACATCTGAACAGTGTCCTAGGCTACATCATGTGGCCTGTCAGACAGATCCCCCAAAGCACCATCTGGAGCAGAAGAGCAGGACCACCCAGATTCTCCGTCCCAGAAAGCCCCAAGACCTGCTAACAAAGCTTCTGTACACCAAATACCTGTAACGTCTGAGCAAAGTTTACATTGTATTTAGAGAATAAATGGTGACACACATCTATTGAGTCTTCCTTTGTTAACAGTATGGCTACTGATGGCACAAATTGTGATTTTGTAATCAATGTTTTTATTATAATTGGTCTTTTTTGTATTTATTACCCATGTACTAGCCAGTACATTTAATAACTATGTTTAAAAAGCTCTGTGGCATTCTTTGAAGCAAGTCTATAGAAACAGTTTTGGTATGTAACATGTCAACAGTTGACACATGCAAGATGAGCAGTAAGCAAAGTAAGACAAAGGGAAGATGAATTTATTGTATTTTCTTCCCCAGTTATATTTGTATTGCAGAAATCACTGATGACTCATATGCATAAAAAACAAAACAACTTACTGCTATATTCCCCTTAGACATAAGGCCCATAGTCTGCTCTATAGATGTTGAATGCATTCTGTAGTGAGAACACATTCAATCACACAGCTAAAAGTCCCGGATGATGCACGTTGGTTGGTTTGGAAGCTGCAGTAGTCTTCTTGTTACCTTGAATATTGAAAGTGTAAGTATCATGGAATATAAAACAAGATGACTGCATAATTACCATGTCATTCACAAATAATTTTACCTGTGGCATCTCCCTGCAGCATCCATTCTCAGGCTCTGTAGGCATTTGCTCACACTTGGCACAATTACGCCTGTATAGATAAAGGGTTTTAAAAAGTGACAACATTGCAGGTGAAGTGTATTTGAATGTTGTGTTACAATTACAGACACAAGTTGACAAATACAACGATATAATGAGAAAACAATGTTTGAACGCTAATAAACGGAGGTAAACACGTTACGTTATGTTCTACATCTGTGTTAGTGCCATTTTCCACATTGTAATTTAGACTCAGATTAAGATATTATTTTGTTTAGATTCATATTTAGTGATTGCTCATTATAATGATTGCATAATTGTATTTTATAGTTTTGCATTTCAGTTTAATATATGTTTAGTGTACATGCAATGCTTAGAATAACCAGATATGCATGGGACATAAGAGTTGCTTTGGAGTGCGCGTGGTAGTGAGCTACGACGTAGTTTGCTCGACATTGATGGAATGTATAAGAACTGCCATTTATTTCATTGTTCAGTATTCAGTAAGGACGGAGCGAAACACTGTTTTCTACCGTTGTTAAACGCACTAAACACGCGTAGAGACTCGTTCTTTCCGTCTAGAGTGGTTAAGTGAATGAATATGTTGAAAATGAATTCCTGATAACAAGAAGGGAACTTTAGCCACTACAACCTGCTTGGTCCATTACTGTTGTCAGATAACATTTTACTTTCCAGCTGGAGCTTTACTCGTGTAGCAGGCATAATGGCGTTCCCGTTACTTGCATTTACATAAACACTTTTCACAAACAGTAACTTACATAAACACACTGTATTTGTGACATACTCGTACATGCACACACTATTATCTAGCATTGCGATGTTCTCGTCACCGACTAGACCGTATGACCTTAGCCAAAGTAAAAACAAGTGAAGTGACAAAGTGTACTTACCATTCAGAAACGTCCTGTTGTACCCTAAATTCTCGAACTTGTTTGGGAGCCTCTTCTTGTTCAGGGTCTGAACAATCTCGTATCCAGTCGCCATATTTTACAAAACTAAACTTGGTAAGAATGAGTAGCTAAAAACTAAAAGGTTAGAATGATTAGCCCAAAACCGTAGAGGAGGGGGGAGGAGGGCGGGGGGAGGGGTTAGCTGGCTCATTAGCATAAGCGCTCAAAACAGCTCACAGACATTTCATTAAGACCCCAAGGAACCATATCAACTTGTGGTAAAATGGGCATACGATGGGTCCTTTAAGAACAGGGGTGATATGATTACATTTTGATGTTCTAGTGACTATTCTAGCAGCTGCATTTTGGATAAGTTGAAGTTTGTTCAGCATCTGTTTTGTTAGACCAGCATAGAGTGCGTTGCAATAATCTAACCGACTTGAGATAAATGCATGAACTAATTTTTCAGAATCCTGTAAAGACAGGAAGCCACGGACTTTAGAAATATTTCTGACATGGTAAAAGGCTGTCTTAGTAATATGCTTTTAGATATATGCTTTTGAAAATTAAGATCTGCATCAAGAGTCACTCCTACATTTTTTACATTCTCACATGGTTTTGCCAAGAGGGAGGTTAGAATTGGTTGAAAGTGATTTATCAGGGCCTTAGGGCCTACAACCAGAATATTTGTCTTGGCATCATTTAGCATTAGAACATTTTGGGCCACCCAAATTTTAATGTTAGAGATACAACAACTGAGGTAATTTACCGGACTGGGGTCATCAGAGGAGATGGATAAGTAAAGTTGGGTATCATCAGCATATGAATGGTAGGAGATGTTGTGTTGCCGAATGATAGACCCAAGTCGTAGGTTTTTTTAGAAGTGGTGTAACAATGGCATGTTTGAGTCAACCAGGGAATGTTCCAGATAGCAGGGAGGTATTGACAATATGAAGTATGTCAGCAGCCAAGTAGCTGAAGACTTGTTTGTAGGTACAGTTTAGTACAGGGGTACTCAATAGGCGGACCGCGGTCCGGATCCGGACCCAGGCGCAATCAAATTTGGACCGAAGGCAAAATCAACATTCTGATTTAATCATGATCCAAGCAAGTTTTCATTGGTGCGTGATTTCGCGCTATATATTTTATATATGTGGTTTCTATCTTCCGTGTCCAATTCAGAGGTCCAATCAGGAGCTGTAATAACAACATCACTATGACAACTCACTCACCTAATGTTGGCCGCGAGCTCTGTGGGTCACGCAGGTTGTGTTTGTCAATGGCAACAACGCGGGCAGATCGATTTGTGAACGGTATCTTTTTCTCAGCAAACGAAAATCATGGTGTGCTTTAAGCCCGACAAAAAACGTTGATTCCAAAAATCGCGAATTTAAGACAGGGTGGACTGACAATTATGCATTTGTGCTGCCTGTGGGGAGCACAAAACCGATGTGTTTAATCTGCAACGAGACGGTTGCCCTTGTCAAAAGTGGTAAGGTGAAACGTCACTATGAAACAAAGCATGCACACTTCGAACAAAAATACCCGCAGAACTCTGAGGTAGGCTAAGGGGCAGAAAAATAAACCATCTGCAATCATACCAAGCAACATGCAGTGTAATAGTTAGATTAGCCACACAACAAGAGCGTGCATACCTCAACATACTGTTGTGAGTCTGCCTTTTCAACCATGAATATGGTGAAAAACAAATACAGGAGCACACTCACTAATGAACACTTACATCAGTGCCTTCGCCTGGCCTTCACACATTTTATGCCCAAGTTTAAACCACAAAAAAGTGTTACCTTTCACACAAATAAGGCCAGATCACATTACCTTTTGTGCATAGTTTGAACGTTTTTGTTGGAGATATGTTTTTGGATTTTGACCGTCACTGTTCCGGACCCTGGACTGAATGGAAATTTGGCGAGTGGACCTTTTGGGTTTCTAATTGAGTACCCCTGGTTTAGTAGGTACACGGTCGAGGGAGCAAGTACTGTAGCTGAACCTAATTTTTGGACGACTTCTTCCAACTCACTCAGATGGATACTAAACTGGACTACACTATATTTTACTATACTATACATTACTGTAGTAGACTGGACTATACTTAAGCAAGCGAGTGGGGTAGGTAAGGGATATTCCCACGGGTGGTGTTCGGCCGGAAGCGCAACAACACCCGTGGGAATATCCCTTACCTACCCCACTCGCACGAGTACTATATTGCTTTTATAAAACAATTTTATAGTCAACCAATTCACATTTAAACACAAAGTTATTGATTAAAAAATGTTTATTTCGCCATTGTTTCTCCGCAACAAAAAAATAGTTCCATTGTCAACGTCTTTTGGAATTATAAGAACTTTGAATTAACGGTTATCGCTTAATTGTATCAACGTGCTATAGAATGTTTCATCGCGGAGTGATTTATTATTAGCTGTGAAAAGTCCGAGTTGGGATGTCCTGGGATATTCCAACTCATGGAACGTCTCTCGTCCAATCAGAAACAGCTAAATAATTAAATAGAACCCAATTGTTTTATAATATATAATAGGCCTACTATACGTAAGGGATAATGTATAGTCCGGCGGTCATTATCTCAAAATAAATCCTGACGGGACGAACAGGACCCCGACGCACGGCGTCCCCCTGAAGAGATTTATTTTTGAAAGAACCAATGAAATACTGACAAACAAATAAATACGGTGACAAGAAACACATTGTGCATGAATGTTTCAGTGTAGAGGTCTAAGGCAGACAGCTCTGGAGCAGTATTCCATCCTGCTGACATTGCGCTGCCAAATTTAGTTCAAACTAGATGGCATCCCGATGCCCTAATTGCATGTATCTTCACTGTAGCCCTGGAACACTTCCTGACTTAATCTTGAAAGCCTAGCATGTCTTCCAAGCAACTCATTAGCACACCTGAGTGTATGAAGAAAGAGCCGAATGCGTCACTAAAGTTCAATTAAGTTCAACTTTAATAAAGTTGATTATGCAGCCCAGGTGAGAGAAGAGAGTTTAGACCACAAAGCCAGCAAGATTTACACCATCTGTGACTTACACCATCTATGATTTACACCATCTATGATTTACACCATCTGTTGTTTCTTGGTTTGATTCTCTTGATGATCTTTTTTCACTAATCGTGTGTTACTGTTACATATGGGGCTGAGTATTGGAGCATTGGACAGAGCTTGTGTATTTTTCTTCATTTGCTGAAAAAATGTAGAAATATTTAGGCTTTAGAAACATTTGTGGTCAACAGATCCGGCTGGATTCGTTGAGTGCAAAAAAGTTCAAGTTCAGTCAGTCAGAGCTGTTCAGTTTTTTCAGTGTTGAAAGTAACTTGTCTGCTGGCTCTGAAGTACAAAAAGTTCCTTTGACAAAAGATTGACACTACCTCAACGAGGGGAGATGTTAAACCTGAGGGGATGCAAGTTATGCCGCGGTCTCTGTTCACCCAGCTCCCTCTGGTTAGGGGTTGGAGCCAAGGCCAGGATCAAAGGGGTGTCATGTAGCGCTGGCTCCTGGACGTGAGGTGCAGACAGCTTAGTGGTGGCGTGCGGATGATCAGGGAGCATGACGATGGAAAAGACTACAAAGCAAGCCGGATGTCAAATCTCCCGCAGCTCATGGAATCAGCTTGGAATCTGCTTGTGTGTCTCTGGGTAGACCTAGAAGCTGTGTAATCCTGTTGAAGCCATGTGGGTGTTGTGCTGCAAATATCACCCTCGCACGCTGAACACCATTCAGATCATCTGCTCGAGCCACTTTGCAGGAAGCTGAAAAGAGTCCCATTGAACATGTTATCTGTATTGTGCTGTGGACTATACTTCTCTGTGTGTGTGGGAGAGGTGTGACACGAATTCTCTCTCTCCTCTTTCACCTCTCCTCTCTTCTTCCATCTTTCCCCTCCTCTCCTTTTCTTCCCATCATTGTTTTGTACAACACCCACCCCTCTCAAACATACAGGGAAATTGATAGCATGGCTGGCAATAAACACTGCATGGTCCTCTGAATGCACTGCTTTACACCAGAGGAACTCAAAATGAATTCCCATAAAACTGTATTGTATAAAACTGATGGAGCCCAGCCCCTTTATTAATTAGCTAGGGGAGATATCTGTCCACATTTCTCCTTAAGGGCACTTCAGTGGGGTAGAACCATCCATTGCATTATGCAAGACTGACAGAAAAAAAGCTGTCCTCTCCCAGTTCTATTCACGATTTAATGTATTAAATTGTGTAGATATATGCATTAGTGACCCCGTAATGACAAAACACAGAAAAGGAGAAGGATGTGGAAGAGATCGGAAGCAGGCTGGATATGTGTGTATGGGATGGATTTAGATGAGCGGACGGAACTCAGGCCCACCATTGAGTTATCACAACGTCTCGTTCCCATTCACCATGGCATTATCATTCCAGCTGAACTATGAATGAATTCCCATAACACTGTATTGTATACATCTGATGGAGCCCGGACCCTATATTAATTAGCTAGGGGAAACATCTGTCCACACTTCTCCTTAAGGGCACTTCAGTGGGGTGTCCAAAGTTGCGGGAGAACCATCCATTGCATTATGCATGACTGACAGAGGAAAGCAGTCATCTCCCAGTTCTATTCACGATTCAATGTATTTAATGCATCTAGATATATGCTTTAGTGACCTCGTAATGACAAAACACAGAAGAGGAGAAGAATGTGGAAGAGATCAGAAACAGGCTGGATATGTGTGAATATGATGGTTTTAATTAAGCGGATGGAAATCAGTCCCACCATTGAGTTATCACAACGTCTCGTTCCCATTCACCATCGCATTATCATTCCAGCTGTTATCACCACGGCATATTCATACCAGCTGTTATCATGCTAAACGGGAAGGATTTTAACGTCTGCTGTCACATCCACTGGCCTGGCACTGATCAAGACACAACAACCCTCTTTGCATATGCCATGGATGGAGCTTCTTTCAAAGAGAATATTACCTGTCATTTGAAGTTTTGCCCCACGAATTTGTGAAGTATTTCATTAGAGCATCTATTAGAGGTTGTTCAGAGGTTCTCTAATTTAAAGGTCTGTGCATCGGTCGTCAGAAACTTAATATCTCTATTCCAGACCTTTAAAGTTCCAAACAGCCTGTGGCCAGTCGGGAACATTCAAGTCTAGAGTCTTAAAAATAAGTCTCTACCTCTGTTTTTTTCCATGATGTTCTCATAAAGTATAAACATTAAAAACATTAAATAAAAACAAATAAAGACAAAGTGTGCACCAGGCCTGTGTTAGCCTCTGTCACCAGGACCTAATGTACAGCATAAATTACCCCTCTGCTGCCAACATCACTGTGATTTACTGACTGGTAAAAGTGAACCGATCTGCAAAGTGAGATTCAATGGCACCTGGAGGTGATGAAATTCGTAAATAAGTAATAAAAAAGTTGAGACCCAGACTGAGCATGATTTATGATGTGTAAACTAGAAAAAGATGGGCCAGGAGTGACTTTGGTGCATCCTCCAGAACAGAGCCACGGTTAGTTAATGACGTCTAATGCACTCATCAGTCTTGGACATCCATCTCAGATGTCACCTCTTCCTCATATTTTTCCAATCCCATCTCTCTGGCCTTTGTGAAGGCAGCAATACTTCATATATGTAAACGGCTCGCATGTAATCCCAGGATATAAATCCTAATGCACCTCTCTACAGTTTGTACTGAAGTCTTGCTATAAGCACTAATGTCAGGGAATTTTTCACCCTTTACCAGGACTGTATTAAACCTCAGAATTAAGACACGCACAACCAAGAATATAATCAATAACAGACATTTACTCTGGCCCAGAGGAGTGTAGTGGTTTCAGACAACTCTTCAACCATACACTGCCTATCTTCTTAGAAATGTCTGCGCTTTATTCAAGAAAATATCACAGAACTCAAACATGACACTCCCATGGTTGTACCAGCTGGTCTTTGGTTCCCAGAGATAAGAATGTTTACCTAAGACCCCAAAAACCCAGACTTTAACACAACAGTCAAAATGAGTTCACATAAACACATGGTCTCCTAATTCAGTCCTACCCTAAACATCAAATGACAGGTCTGAGTTTAAAACCCCCCACATTCTCACAAACTCATCATTCCTCTCAATGAGAACAAAGAAACATCTGAGACTTCCATTTAACAAACTAATATCAAACTACAACACATATCATGATAATAATTATATAGCATATTTCTTTCACAACTAATGATGATACAGCAGAGATCTCAAGAATATTTTGAAGTCAAATCTGCCATGGGAATAAAGCTGTCGTCATCATTCATATTTTTTTCATAAGAACACATACAGTTTTTCTCGATTGATTACATTCAAAAACTGGAACTTATGGCACAATGACCACAACCTGTAACTCATGTGCCAACTCCCTAAACCAATTCTGCTAAACTATAAGCACAATTATGTGCTTTAGACACAGATTTCAATTGTTAACCGCACTTTCTTCAACTCACAACACACAATTATCTGCTTTAGACACAAATTTCAATTGTTAACCACACTTTCTTCAAAACACTAAACACCATCCTCTCTACTTTGCACACTTCATCAATGCCAAAACCTCCTTGTGTTCAGACAGAACACACTGCTATTCAATTGGCAAAACTTCCATTTCCAAGGCTGTTGTGCAATTTGAAATCAAAGCTTTAGCAATATGATGGCCACAGGTAAGCTCCTGGTTTGGAGAACAATTGATGGCAACATTGAAGTGATCAGAAAGGCAGAGGAGTGAGAGTAAGAGGAGGAGGAGGAAGAGGATGAAGAGAAAGAGCAAGAAGGAGAGCCATTATCTCTGATGAGATTCGGGCCACTGTGGTCAACCCTGTGGTCAACCATGGTTTGACCATGCAGGAGGCTGGCCAGAGGGTTCAACCAAATATAAGCCGCTTCTCAGTTGCATCCATTCTCTGGACATTCAGAAGAGGGAATAGGTAAGAAACACTACTATGACAGGAAAACACTAGTTTAAATGCCTTATCAGGAGCATAGTATTCTTGTATTTTCCATTGTACTGTATCTGTAAAATTACGTAAACAAATACAAAGTGCAACCATTGATGACCAAGACTAATTCCTAAACATCAATACAGTGAGCCTAGCCACAGTGGACTGTGTTCTAAGGCGGAACACCTTGAGAATAAAGCAGGTGTACAGGGTGCCTTTTGTCAGAAACTCTGACAGTCAAACAGTTATGCTATGACTATGTGCAAGTAAGTCATATACATTTCCACAACTGATTGCGTCCTATCAGCACTGACACATTACTGTACTGTATTGCAATCCAATCCAATGTTACAGTTTTTCTCGATTGCTTACACACATGAAGCATGCCTCGTTTTCTCAAAACTCTAAACACAAATCCCTAAACCACTCACACAAAAAGCAACAACATTCACAACACTGTAGGTCTATTTCTGATAGCACATTGTCAATTGAGCTAGAACAGGATGCAGTAGTTTTTTGTCCTTTTTTATTTTACATTTTTCTTTCTTTTTTTTGTTGACTGTACTGGCCTATATCCTATTGTTTGTTCTGTGCAAATCATTTACACATTCATTTGTGTTTGCTGTGATGTATAGGCTACAGCACTTTTGGAAAAAATAAAGAAATATTTTAGTTGTTACTGTATATTTGTGTGTTGTTTTATATTTGCGTAAAAACATTATACAGTTATATTTTACTACAGGAGTAAGCGTATAGTAACATAATGTTCCTGATAAGGCCTTCATACTGGGGTTTTCCCATTTCATAGTAGTGTTTTCCATTGAGCACATCAGTGTTCAATCGATGCTTAGAATGTCTACTCATATAATGGGCTGTGTTTGTCATTAGAAAACAAAGTACCCTTTTGAGGTGACATAACACTGTTTTGAAAGCAAAGTTGCCTTTTGCAGGATGTATAAAGGGTTTTGCATTTTGTGTGAGTGGTTTTGGGATTTGTGTTTAGAGTTTTGAGGAAACGAGGCATGCTTTCAAAAAATGTGTGTTAGCAATTGAGAAAAACTGTAATAACGAGCCACCATCAATGTAAAGTGTGAAGTGTACACTACCTGTGATTTGTTCAGCCGACTCCATCATTGTCCTTCAGTGAGAGAAATGAAATATTTCAGTCAGTCAGTCAGTCAGTCAGTTAAGACCATTCTGTTTTTTTTTCAGTGTTGAAACTAACTCAGATAGGCCTACAACATCAGCTGGCCCTGAAGACAGGGCCTGATCAGGGTCAGAGTGAGTTGCTTGCTGGGAAGACATTGCTTATTAGCACTTGTTTAGGGCCTGTACCCTTGAGTTTACTGTAGTGGTAGGGGCCCCATGGCGTACGTGCGGACGGACTGCAGAAGATGCCGTATCACTTCCTCATTTTCCTTTATTTTGTTCTTTGTTCTTCTCTCTCTCTCCCTGTTTACCTCTCTCCATTCTCCATTCCTCTGTTCATATCAGTCTCAGTCTTGCTCTCTGTCCCTGCCAATTTAATTATTTCATTTCCCACTTGTGTTTGTTTCATCTTTTCCTCCCTCTTGCTCCCTCTCTCCCCCAGGTTCAGTGTCTCTTCTGTGCCTTGCTCACAGTCTCATGTCTAGAGAGGTGTGAACGTGACATGGCATGGTTCCTGGAATGAGCTTTCAAGCCTTACCCTCCACGGACAAACGACAGACCATCAGATCTGTGGCTCTGTGGCAAAGGGTGCCAGACTATTCCCCCCACTGAAAAAGAAACAGAGAATATCCGGCCATCACAACTCAACTCAGTCCCTCATTGTGTCTG
This sequence comes from Clupea harengus, assembly GCF_900700415.2. Lineage (NCBI taxonomy): Eukaryota > Metazoa > Chordata > Actinopteri > Clupeiformes > Clupeidae > Clupea > Clupea harengus. The sequence continues at coordinate 15,405,677 of NC_045162.1, read as the reverse complement.
ATTTAAAATTCATTCTCTTGTGTTTGTACAGAGTCGTGGTTTATTTTGGGCCTGGTTTATTTACGGGCAATGCACTTAAGAGCAGCAGCAGTGTTCAGAGGCAGTGTTTCAAAAAACAAAAACATTTCATATTTCCCTCTCTCCATAGCAGTCAGGTTCCCTGAGAAATGTGAAAGTGCGTGACCCTTTGTTAGTGGAACTGAAGACAGAGGATACAGATGGGAACTAATGAGGGCCTTGTTATTCTGAGAGGAGTTTTAATGATGGAGAAGGTCATCAGATCAGCTCCTCCCTTCCACCCCATGACATGGTGTTTACTTCATCATGTTAAAAATACATCTGGACACTGCTGTGGGTTAGTGCACCCTGCAATTAGATGGGAAGTTAACTAGCTGTGTGACAAGCTCAGGAAATGGTTACATTTTGGGGTGCTATTGAAGGCCACATGGGGAGTTTGGGCTGTTAGCCATAATATTAGCCAAATATTTCTGTGCAGTATCTTTGTAGTCTAGCTGTAGGCAAGGCAAGGTAAGGTCAAAGGAAACTCAAACACAATTCACTGTCATCACAATAAAAACTTTTAGTGTTGTCCATTAAAAACAGAATGTTTTTTCTACTTGATGAGGCTGTTCAAATGGTATTTTCTGCCTTGTCAATATTATTGAAGTTCTTTGTCCCCGAAAAATGACCACTTTTACAGTTATTCTCAGTTGCTTTGGTACATTTCTCGAATCATCCATCAACAGTAAGTGCATTTCTCGAAACAGTTTATAATTAATTGCAAGTAATTTAGCCAACATTCCAAAGATATCATGTCACTGAAACCGATGAAACGGATGTTTGACACACAATGACAGCAGGTTTAACCCATTTGCATGTCATGACTCACACAATGAAAAGATATCTGGATGTTTTTGGGGGTAACACTAAACAGCAGACAACTGTACATACCCTTTTGCATGAATGGGAAAAAGCATTTGCAAAAGGTTCAAAAGAATGATGAATTGCTGTTATGATGTGCAGAAGTGACAAGTTTATGTGGAGATTGAACAATCTGTTTTGAGGATTTTATTTTTGGATCTGAGAAATGTACCAAAGCGGCTGAGGAAAATTGTAATGGTAAATTGTAATTGTAAAATCTGTAACATCAACGTTATTTTTTTATTGCAATGCACTTTTTAGCTTGCCATTCCTTAGAATATTGGCTCAACCGGGACATGTTAAGATAGTGAATATGATATTTTAAGACTACAGGTCTGGTGCAAAAGCGTGAGCAAATAGCTCAAATCTTCCCATCACAGCATGCTGGAAGATATCAGGCAGGGAGCCACTGCCTGTTCCCGCCTGTGTATCATCCTCTTTTGTGGTGTTCTTATTCCTCTGGTATAAAAGTCTTTTCATGGGCAGATTTTACACTGTGTATTGTTTACAGCCTACATCCCAGATTATGTATTGCTTGTGTAAAGTTAAATTCAAAGTGACAAGGGAATGTCTGCAATAAAAAACACACTCTGATGGGCAAGGGTTAGCCATCCTCTGCTACTGTTGAACAATCACACTTCACATTTTATGGCGGAAATGCATCGCTAGTTAGTAAATGCCACAGATGCATCAGTGTCATTACTAAGTAATAACACATAAGAGGCAGTGGTATATTTGGACAGTACCACTGCTACAGGTGCTGATAGCACGAAGCAAACTGCAGTGCCTTAAACACAAGTGGCTGTGGTATACTTGAAGCTCGTTGGGTTTTGATTATTAATTTAAAAACATGTTTGCTGACACTAATAGGATTTAAAACATAAAGGGTTAAACTTGAATTCCCATTCATATTTAAGGTTCCTTAAGGAGAACCATGTAATTTCCCTTTCCATGCCAGTTTATTGGAGTGTTTACCTAACCTACTGGTAATTTATCAGATCAATAGTTTTGTAATACAAGTTACAGATGGTAAAAGTGGGGGGACACTTTTATCTGAATCAACCGACTATGGGCACATCAGCAACAGTTAAATACCTTTCAGAATAAAGAGAACAAACCCAGACATCTCAGTATCTAGTTTGAATATGAAACAGCCCCTTACTGGCTGTTTTAATGGATGAGGAGCAGTTGTTATTGAAAATTGTCAACTGTTTCCATGGAGACTGCCTATTACCGAATGGCAAGATGATTTCTTTTGAAACCGTTCTAGATCATGTGATAGTTTTCCTTGTATTTTTTCCAAAAAGAGATGAAAATACAAATGAGAAATGCATCCAGAAAAACACAAATCTCACATTAAAGACATCAGTCATAAGGTAAAAAACAATAACCTTTAAAGTAACTAAATCATTTGAAATAGTACTGGTATGTAGTCCCCTTAAAATAAAGTAGATAGATTAGGTGGCGTAGATAAAGAATGCTACTATGCTGTGTATTGGAGTCATTAGACTGATGGTGCTACATTGCTAACAACTTCATCCTGACTTCTTTATCACATTACCGGCTGGTTTATATCTGGATGTCTGAAATGGCCTTGATTCACTTATATACAGTACTGTTGAAATAATTTTTTGACTCTTTATTTTTTTACTCCTGTGCATTATATCCTAATGTATGTGTATGTGTGTGTGTGTGTGTGTGTGTGTGATCTTTGTGCATGTTGCTGTCAGGCAGGAGAAGCAGGACTCATTTTTGCCACCCTCTTCAGGTCTGACCCCATTGGCCACCTCTCTGACTCTGATTCCATTACTGCAGTGTCAACACACATTTGCAGAGCCCTCTGTGAACCCATACAAGGGCACCTCTGATAAAGTGATTATAACAGAGAGCGAGTGTGGGGGAGAGAAAGAGAAAGTGAGAGAGAGAGTGGGAGAGAAAGAGAGTGAGAGGGAGAGAAAGGGAGAGAGGGAGAGAGAGAGTAAGGGAGAGAGAGAGAGTGAGAGACAGAGAGAGGGTGAGAGACAGAGAAAGAGAGTGAGAGAGAGAAAGAGAGGGAGAGAGAGAGCATTAAATGAGAGGGATGTAATAAGGGATAAGGGTAGTACTAGCATGAACAGAGTTAACGAGATACCCTTGAATATAAATACGTTTGGCGTCCCGCATTGAATGTGAATATCCATACTTAATCATCAATTCCACTTTTGTAATTTGGAAAAAAAAGTTTTTACCTCATGCGGGCAAATATAACAATATAATATGATGGGATTTCTATTCATTTGGGTAGGATAACTCATATTTAATGCCTTCATCCCACACCCAATCAAAAGCGTGAATACCTGTGGACGAACTAGGTTGCCCCTTGGTTACACACTCATTGGTGTTCTGAGTATGACTTCCATTTCCTGTCCTTGCTGTGTTGCCATGTTTTATCCGACCATATCTACTTACTTTACATGCTTAGTGAACATTGAAATTCCTCTCCTTTTGTTGATTATTATAAGTAACAAAGCAGATTGTAGCATGTGCACCTGAATGTTCCATGGAGGCTGATGTAATATATTTATTACTTTCTTTTATTAGGCATTGACAGACCAAAAATTGAGACAGATGGTATTGGGTATTATTTTGACCCTTTCAGAAAATGCTTTGCTTCTGAAAAAAAGGCTAGTCAGAAGGCCCCTATTTTAGCAAGCCAGGGATGTGCCTGAATGAACTAAGCCACAGTAATTACCAACTACAACATATGTGTTAGAACACTGTTAAGTCTTGCAGTCCTAGCTAAAAACTTCACCAGCAGAACCTTATGCTACAGATGCACAGTTTCCTACCTGCAATCATCTGCTTTCATATGTCGATGTGAGGAGAGAGCACTTGAAGATAGAAGAGCCTCCCAAAAATGTGTAGGCGGTGAGGAAAGGGATATTTTGGGACAGGAATTATAAAGGGGCACAGATGTTGACATCATATGTGATGTTTGAATATGACCCCAGTCATAAATGCATTCTCTGTGAAGTCTGGAGTACGTGAGTGAGAACGGTAATTAAAAAAAAAATCTGAATAGTGCTGGCATTGATTCCTGTCACACATTGACACATACAATTACCTCTTTTATTTCTACAAAGACCTCTTTGTGTTTTAAACAGACGGCGTGCCTTTTTGAGCGCTACATCTGAGCACAGACCCGATAAGAGCTGTAGCTCGAGAGGAGCATTTTCAGAAACATAAAGTGACTTCCTTCACCAGAATGTCACAGCAGTCTAACATAGATGTGAACACTCAGCTTGGATCATGACCGTGGGATTGAGGTAATTTTACTATTCATGGTACAGTACTGTGTGATTCCTCTCTTCATCTCATATCTTTGGTAGCACAGACATGGCTTCACCATCTGTGTCAGAACAGAGAACGAAGATCTCCTCTTTAAGAGAAAGATAGGAAGATTGAAATTCTGCTGCCTCACATGGAGGTAAAAAAAGAAAAGCATTGAAGTGCCCTCCCTATCCCCTTTAAGTGCAGTTATTTTAAGGTGAAAAAGTTCAAACTGACCTGCCTAACCAAATGAGATTGCTGTGTTTGAGTCCAATCACGGACACAGAGGTCAATTAGGGGAAAAGCAATCCACACACATACAAAAAAACAATGTTGTGTGGTGTGCTTCCAAACTCAGCTCTCCTTCCTCTCTTTAAAGTAACCATTGAGTGGCAGATGGACATTCATTACTTCAAGCTAATGTGTTTTGTCCTGAAATGAGCGGAGAGGGTCGTCCTGCCTTAAGGTGAAAGCATCAAGAGGGAAGCTATAATGCGCAAACAAGAGGCAACAAACTTCCATGGTACCGCCATGGCCACGTGACCGTCTGTTCGGTGTCCAGAATTATTATTAGCTGGGTTTCCATCCAACTCATCCGCATACTTTAAGCACATTCATGAATACACGCTGTTTCCGTGTTTCCATCCACTGTGTTATGCAAATTTAAAATGGATAATCCTCTCTTAATCAAGGGAGGAGTTGTGAACAGATGTGGGATCAAAATGGAAGGTTTACAGGGCAACTTTAATGGAAACACCTGATAAAATGGCAACAAATGCGAATTTATGCGAAGAAACCAGTTTCCATCAACCTTAGTGGCATTGTACCATATGCAAATAGGGAGTTAATCCAACCCCAAGTGAATCAAATTTTGTTTTGCATTAGAATATTTTATGCAAATTTCAAGTCTTTCTATTCAGTATTTCTTTGTTCGAATTGTGTCGGACTTGGATGGAAACCCAACTACTGTCTACTGGTGTGAGAGGGCTGACCTTTATCTAAGGTCAGTTTTGCTGGACACCGTGAGTCTGACACATCTGTAAGTGTATTATCAAAAACATATAGGCTTCACTTTCTTTATCTCTCTCTTTCTCTCTCCATGTCTCTGTTAGCCTCTCTTTCTCCCCCACCCTGTCTCTCTCTCTCTCTCTCTCTCTCTCTCTCTCTCTCTTTCTCTCACTCCCTCCCTCCCTCCACAACTTGCCCCTCCACCCCCTGTCTTGGGGGGACACATTCAGAAGTGACTTTATACCTGGTTCTGTGCCTCTAGTGAGTGACAGCTGGTGATGAGGCCACTAGCTGGAGTGGATGATTTGGATGAGGGGAGACAGATGGGGAGACACTTTTGGCTGATGTCTATGACACGGCTGCTAATAGGAGGGACATGCTGCCAATAGCCCCCTGCCAGCAGGTCTTGTCAAGTTCATAATCTAATGCACCCAAACACCCAGGGTATGTGTTTGTAATAGCCCCAGTGCCCCCCCCCCAGAGCTGGGTGTAATGCAACTATAATGGCAAAAGTAGAGGCCAGCACTGCTGGAGCTGCAGGTATTGCTTTCCCCTGAAAGTGAGAATAATTGAGGTCAGTGGATTGGAGCCGAGGGCGTGAGAGGCTTTCAGGCTGATCAGCAGTCATCCATCACCAGCTGAGTTTCATTAGAAATTTGATCAGTTTGACATAAGTAAACCAATATACTTCAATATGTATGTTAATTGCGGTGAATAGTTTAAGCTTTGTTAAAGAGAACCTTATCGAAACAAACAATCGCACTCTATGGATTGGTTTGGTTTGTAATAATTACGGAAGACTTGAACATATACAGTATGTCATATGTAAATGGTAAAAAGAAGTTAAATGCATTTACTGTGTATGCAGGAGGTTTCCTATCTCTCTGTCTCTCTCTCTCACATACACACATACACACACACACACACACACACACACACACACACACACACACACACACACACACACACACCTATGTGAATCCTTAGCTCAGTTAATGCTCAGCCACCACAAACTTGCAGCTAGGTCTATTTCTCCAGCCATGCTTGGGTCGTAGACCTCTGACGTGTGATCATCTGAAGCGAGTGGAAGCATGTCCACTGGCCTGAGTGCAAACGCAGAGACTGACACACCTCATCGTGCCTCTCGTCCAGAGTGACGCATCCCAGAGTGCCCTCATCATATGCAGGGAATTAGGAATGCGCACACAGGCCTGGAGGTACTCGAGGGCTCACAGCCCATGGCTCAAGAGACAAACATATGACTCTTTGATGAGCATGTCCTAACTCTGGGTCTGGAAATAAAAAAAACATCCAACCGAGCTGTGTTATCAGAGTGCCTAGTAATCTACCGTATGTAGCCTTTGTTAGATTGTAAGGAGGTTACCACTGAGTGCAGTGAAACACACCAAATACTGTATACGTTTGCGACATCCCCCAGATCCTCTGTTCTTACTGGACCTGAACCGTAACTTATCCTAAAGCAAATGGTAACCATTGGTTTAGGCAGTTATAAAATACGTGTACATGTCCACCAGAAAGTGGGGTATTGAAAGAAAGTAGGTAAACAGGAGAAAGCAGCATTCTCATTTACATGCACAGCATAAGCAGTCTATGGATAACGCCATTCCCATGGGAATTGCCTGTAAGTCGGATTCTATTCAGAAGATATAGCCAGAGGTACCCTATATCTGTGCTCCTTCCTCACCGCTACACATGTGCACTGCCTGATAAACTCTCCAAGCGCAAAGCATTTGTTTACAGAAAGCAGTGTTCTGTGGGAGAAATCTAGGTATGAAATGTCACTTTCTCATACTCCCTTGAGAGGGGTAAAGAAAAACTCTGTCTTTATTTAGGAATGTTCCATTGGATTTAGCTTCTCAGCATCTTACAACATTATTAGTGCAGTTATAGTGCACTGTATAATATAAAGTGGAGCCTTTTAATTTAATTTCTAGTCTGTAATAACCTTAGTTGGTTACCTATGCAATCAATTGTCCAGTAACTACTTCTCTCTCTCGCTCTCTGTTTGTGTGTGTATGTGATTGAGACAATCCAGTCTCTCTCCATGCTCCTCTCTTGTGCAGCTACCCAGAAGAATGATGTCACTCTGGGCGAAGGAGGAGACATCACGTTCTGTGAATTAACAACCGTCTGTGGGGGACAAGACTTTCTCTCACTCTCTATTTCCTCCACAGACCTCCCTGTTGGCTTGCATTCAGTACATCTCCATTGTAATGATAAGTGGGGGTTGATCAGATATTAATGACATGCATGGTGTACCCTGTTCTCGCCATTCATTTTAATTAACGCATCCTCTTGCTTTAGCATGCTCAGGCCATCCAGTGCTCCTCATTGGCTCCTCGGTAACCCAGCGGGGGTCCCCACTTCCACAGTGACATTTGTTTACATCGCCAACACAGCCTCTTGACCTTTCCGTTGGGGAGATCAGCCCCTTCCGAAAGTATAGGTAGAAGATTTCAGTGACGTAAATCTGTTTCATTTTGGCAATTTACCCAGTGTGAAGCTAATGCGGCTGATGCTTTTAATCCAGTAATGTGTCATGGGCTTTGTCAGCTGATTAGGTCTGACAATTAAACGTACTCCTGAATGTTCAGACTTAATCAATCAATGCAGGAATTGTTCAAAGAAGTATGGGTGTAATTAACAGAATAATTGGGATACGTCTCCTGACAGATGTGGAAAGATAGAAGACAGAAGATAGCAATTAATTAATCTAAAATAATATTCCACTGCATATTTTTGCTGTTATGTTTTGAGTTTAGAGTTTGATGGTGTTTTCACATACCCACGAAGAACAATCTCCATTGAGAAAATCATTAGTGATAAAGTGAAGATTCAGTTTGTCACAGTACAGTGGCCCAGTCAGATTCCAGTGACTAGCATCTTATGGACCCAATAAAGATGTGGAGTGAAACAGGAACAAGTTTACGTCTAAGACAATTACATTGCCCAGTAGTGGTAAATTAGATCAGCCACTGGTATGTAATGGCACCCTTCCTCCAGCTGCTCCTTCTGTCTTCCTGTGGTCCGAAATCATGGCAGATGATAGTAGCCCTCACACACACATTGTGTTTTACTGGAAGGGTTATCCGAAGACCGTGACATTTAAACACACAAAGAATGAGCAACTTCCCTGTGTTTGAGTCACATAAGACAGAGAGAGAGAGAGAGAGAGAGAAAGAGTGAGAAAGAGACACATCTTCCCTAATGAGTGTTACATAATGAAAGACCTTCCTCACTAAAATGGCATCGCCCACTCACGCAAGGCTTTTGTACTATTCAGCCTTATTCCCACATCCATCAGTGCTCATCCATGGTTAAGATCAAATAAATACACAGTGACATTGTGGTGTTCCATCTTATCTTATCTGTAATAAAGTGCCAATATAACAGTGAAAATAGAGATTATGGGTTAATCAGAGCCCCCCCCCCCCCTTGTGTAATGGATTCAAACTCATTTAAAAAATCCAGAGATTTTTAGCAGTTGTGACTTTGATGTATCTACACGCCTTAATTACCAGCTGATGCACGTCTCATCCTCTAACAGCATCTCTGTGGTGCGCTCACAGCAAAGTCAAACTACTTAGAGACACAAGGAAGACAATATACACGCCAGACAACAAACAAGCAAATAATGCGCTCCACCATTAAGGCTCCATCCACAACACAAAGAACCACATAACACCAGCTCCACTTTAACGGCTTGGAATGGGTCCATACTGTGGGAAAAAAGGCAACTGTGCTTTCAGCTACATGAACACTGAGAACATGCTGTAACTTAATAGTTACACTTTAGGCATGTCATCATTAGAAAACACAACAGTATTTGCACAATTACCTTGTGTCATTGAAGTCATCACATATGATGTTCATATGTTACCAGGGAGAACAAATGAAAACTGGGTGGGGTGTTTCCCCTGGGGTCCATGATAGGAGAAGGGAGGACAAACGAAATGATGCTGACTCAGCTTGTAGGGAACATGTCGTATATTTCTGTGTTTCAAAGCATTGGACCCAGGGTAGAGTTGATTCTTATTTCCCAGAAGTGCCGAATCAAATTGAGTTTTCATGATGCTGTTACAGTTAATGGAGCGACCCCCAGAACTCAGATGTGAAGCTTCAAGCTCTACCCCCCCCCCCCCCCCCCCACACACACACACAGAGTATATGGTCACCATGTTTTAACTTGGGAATTTTTATTACAATTGTATTACAGTTACCTAAAAACTTCAATACTCATTTTTGCTTTGCATTGTTCGCTTTGCATTGCTCTGCCATTCATGAGGTACAACCAGTATTTATTTCACCAGTGTCACCATAAACATAACATGGGAATTAGGCATTCTCATTGTTGTCCTTAAATCAACTTTGGGATGTTACCTTACCATGCAGTGCTTCCTTTTCACTATACTGTCTGAACACAGTAATAGAACTTCCACAAACTGCAACGCTGTCACTGTTTTTTTTTTTATGTCCTTTACCACACCCCTGTTTTTCCACCAAGAGGAGACCAATAGTGAAAAAAAGTTAATTGCTTGTGACTGGATGGCGGCAATGGGCTGTTGTGGTGCTCGGTTGAGGTATCACATTCACAGCGCATTCAGTTTGCCAGGAAAGTGAAATGTCTTTGAGGGCTCTGAAAGCAGTCATTTTTTCAGTAAGTGTTCTGAGCTGCCCTGTGATTTCCCGGAGCAGCTGCGAGCTTTCCCCTTGGAGATTTGAGCCATCTTTCATCACAGCAGCAGAGGGTAGTTACGGATATAAGAACACTGGGTAGATGGGTTTGACCACCATTGGACAAATGCACTACTTCATGTTTGCCCACTTGAGTGAAAGAGCGGTTATTGTCTGCTGATTCCTCACACAGCACGGAGGGGTAGAAGTAGGGACATGGTTATACTTGATTGTGCTGTGATGGGTTTCTTTTTCTCTGTGGTTTGTTTCCTGATCTCCAATTTTCTCCACTTTCTTCTTTGGTCAAACCTGGGATGCTCTGCAAGTTGAATAAAATGATCACAGGGGCATAACAAAATCAAGTACAATGCAAGGTGATACAATTCTGTTGATGGTGCCGACATGCTCTTTTGTCTGGAAACCCTCATGTGAGCCACATACAATCTCTATGCCTTCAACAGCACCCGTTAAGAAGAATAATGTTTCCAATCAAGTTGATGGAGTAGTAATTTATAATCATGACTGATGTAACCCCCACTTCACCACAATGGACATCCCTCCCAATTGTACTAAGGCCTCCCAGGCATGAACATGTTCCATTTCTTTCAAGAGTGTCACGTTGCATTTGCTTTATGGAGGGATAAAAGGACCAATTTTCACTTTTCTGGTGGAAAAAAGGGGACGTTCTAATTCCCATTATTAAAACATTCATCTTCATGTTCAGTTATGCGTGACATCTGGGCTGTGATTGTATTTGCACACTGCCAACTCTGCCTCTGTGTACACTGTCTTTGTTGTTCTTCGATCTAGAATGTCTTTGTATTCTGTTCTTTCAGGTCTTCTTTGTTTTGCCAACTTCAGTGTGTTTTCCCTCATGGTTGGCTGAACAATCCATGACCATTACCAAGGCCAATGACCGTTAACATGTGTATTAAGGAATGTAGCTGGACATTTTATGTCTCTAGAAATCCAGGACCATATCCCTTTCTGGTCCTCCTGTATCTGTCAGCCCTCACCCCTATAACATCTGCCTGCCCTTCTACATTTTCACCTCCTCCATTTCATCATTTGACAAGGGCTTTTGCATGTCTGTTGCTTCTTCAGATCACTTTGATGCCTTAACGTTGAGGGGCGTCCTCTTCGGCTCGTTTTCCCAGCCTTTCATGGGCGAATAACTTTGCTTTCATCCCAATAAAAAATGGATGAATTACCACTCCCGTCTCACGTCTCCTCTCTTTGGAGATCCTCTTCTTCGGCTTCTCGTCACGCTTACATGCAGGTTGCTAGAAATCTCATGTTTTTCTTCTGCGGAGCACCCGTGCCTCTGACTCTTGCAGCTGCTAAGGGTTGGTTCCTGCGGCACTGTTCCTGTTTGAGGAGACCCTCTGGGATTCGGTCCTTCTGTCTCTGCTCTGTCGAGTCCTGAAGAAAGTGGATTGCTAATTATCCCCCTGAAGGCAGACACTCAGATTGAAACTATTTATGTATTATTATTTTTTTACTCCAAGCTTTTCTTGTGTATTCTTTTTACTCGATGGTTGAATATGTACTTGTGGGTTATATGCTGGCTGTGATCATGTATATTTTGTGTTTAGAACACAACAGGAGAATGTACTTAAAGTTTATATGATAATGTTTTGTTCTGGAGTAAACCACAGCCCCCGTGACTAACAGAGAAATTAAATTAGATTGGATTACATTACATTTAATTAGATTGTCTTTATTGTCATTGTGCAGAGTACCGGTAGAAAGCCAATGAATTACAGTTAGCAGTTATCCACCCAGAAGTGCAAAGACATTGAATATGTAAATATTTCAAATACACATATACAAAAGAGAGTTGAATAGAGAGAGCACATGTAGGGCTCTATGTACAGTATAACAGCACATGTATAGTTGGTTTAGTATGTAGAGTATAAACAGCACATGTAGAGTTGGCTATATGCATGTACCTTAACATTATTTGAACAGTCTAGGTGGTTGACTGCAAAATATGAATAGTGCAATTACATGGTCATTACATTATCGTAGATGATGCAGTAATGAGTGCAATGATGCTATTAGAGTGGTGGTGTGGAGTTCAGCAGGGTCACAGCCTCTGGGAAGATGCTCTTCCTGAGTCTGCTGGTGTGGAAGTGGAGGATCCTGTAATGCCTGCTGGTGTGGGAGGGGAGGATCCTGTAATGCCTGCTGGTGTGGGAGTGGAGGCTGCTGTTATGCCTGCTGGATGGGAGAAGGGTGAAAAGTCCATGGTTAGGATGAGAGAGACATCCTCGATGATGCCCACACAGCGCTTGTGATAAATGTTCTCAGTGGTGGGTAAATGGGTGCCGGTGATGTGTTGGGCAGTTTTCACCATCCACTGGAGTGATTTACGGTCTGATGCCGAGCAGCTGCCATGCTGAACCTCATCCCTGTAGGCCGTCTCGTCATAAACACGGAGTGTAGTCATGGGTGAGCAGGGGGTATAGATGAGGGCTCAGCACGCAGCCTTGTGGCATGCCGGTGTTCAGGGTGATAGTGGAGGAGGAGAGGTTGTTTAACTTAGCAGAGTCCAGCTGCAGAGGGATGTGCTGATGCCAAGCTGGCTAAGCTTGGAGGGGATCACAGTGTTAAATGATGAGCTGATGTCATTGAACAGCATTCTCATGTACGAGTTGTGACTGTCCAGGTGCGTCAGGCAGAGTGGAGCGCCATGAAGACAGCATCCTCTGTTGACCGGGTGCTGCAGTAGGCAAACTAATCTGGGTCCAGTGTAGCATGCAGACAGCATGTCAGATGTGAAGCACTTGGCAGTGACGGGGGTGAGTACGACAGGACGGATGTCATTAAGGGCTGTAGCAGAGGAGCGCTTTGGCCTGGGCCAGAATGAAATTGTCCGTAAAGACCTTTATTTTGTCCATCTGCTCTGCAAAGGCTCTAAGTACATGGCCAGGTAATTAATCTGAGCCAGCTGCCTTCTGTGCATTCACCTTGCTCAGGGTGGGCCAAACATCTGAAGAGGAGCATGCGAGAGGCTGCTTATTGGGTGGTAGATCTGCTTTGAGGATGACCTCCTTATTTCCCTGGTCAAAGCGAGCGTAGAGGTAGTTGAGCTCGTCGGGGAAGGAGGCAGAGCTGGTCGGGGGCACAGTGCTGGGTAGTTTGATGTCTGTGATTATATGTATGCCTTTCCACATGCCACAGGGGTCAGAGGAGTTGATGAGCTCTTCAATCTTCAATCAGTTTGAAACTGTGTTTAGCCTGTGATATTGCCCTCCTACGCTTTGGCCTGGCTGAGCTATAAGCCTCCCGAGGCTGCATCACTTGCTTGTAAACCTCTCTGTTCATCCAGGGCTACTGATTTGAAAAAGGTTTTATTTTGTGTGTCGTCAAATTAATAATCTGTGATCTCTGTACCTAAAGAAGTGTAATCTGAGGTTTAACCATGGCTTGGTTATGCATAATTGTTAGGCATTCTTTAGAACTTCATCCTTTGTATTCACCAAGTTTGTCACGCTAATGTTTAAAGTAATGGTCCCTTTGCGACAGAGTTACAAATGAATGAAGCAATGAAAGTGGGGAGATAAACAGTTCAGTAATATCTAGTTCAGTCACATCTAATGAATTACTTTACAGCACTGCCCATGCTGTGAAGTGAATGTGAGAGACAGCAGATTTCAACGAAGCCATTGTTCAGTCGTGTGTTACGTGAGATATCTGTTTTGTCCTTGTCTTTATTCCTTGTTTCACCAGTGTCATGCAGCCATCACATATTCATGTTACCTTGCACTTATTTAGTTCCCCGCTCCTGCCTGGTTAGCCTTAAATCACATCATGTCAATGTCAAGTGGAGCAAACACAAGTAGCTAACATATGCTAACACGATAAGCACCGGTCGCTATGTATGATTATCAGACATCTCATATGTAAATTTTTCTTTTTAACAATGCATTTATTATGGTACAGAAATCTATAACATTAAACATACATATTCAGACCTTCTCTCTTATCCTTTGTATCATCCAGTTATCTCGCTGTGTGTTCTTGGCACAGGCAACACTTCACATCTTCACGTGATAAACAGAAAGAAACAAAATGTCCAACCTTTCATTCAGATGGAATGCCAATGTCAGGTTCTGATGCTTTGATGGCCACTTTCTCGTGTCATTTATACACAGGGAGCGATTTGTTGGGGGGGGATGTATTTTATATATTTCAGTTTGCATTAAATGTTCAACTGTTCAAAATGTAACCTATTAGGGCCTACGGTTAACTTGAAAAGAAATAGGCCTATTTATTGCTTGTTTTTTGATGATAAAAAAAAAATGAAAAAACATCCCCCCTCTGACAAATCGCACCCTGTTTATACACTATTTATGCAAGCCTCCGATTTTTATTCAGATATATTTTCAAAGTGTGCGCATCCCAGATGCCACTGGATCAGGACCTTTGGGCTTGCTGGAGCAAATCTCACATACCTTAAGCCATTTCACATCCTAAATATGAATCTTATTTTCGCCAAATCTGCATAGGCTTAAATTTCACAATAGCAACCACACATGCAATACAGTGGACTCAGTACAATTGTTCTAATCCACTATGAAGAGCCAATTAGTCAGCGTAGCGGTTGAGAAGAATCACGACACAGATGTGTATTGTGGAAAGACTGAACAGAAGGCTGAAGTGAGAGAAACACAACACCATGTTGAGATGGGTTTTGTCAGCAAACAGGAAGCTGTGTGTGGCTTGAGCATGTCTGGAGATGTGTGGATAAGTGTGCCAGTGTATGTGGTATCACATCCAAATGGAGTTGTCAAAGGCTATTCTAAAGCCTCCAACAGTGGGTCTATGATCACATCAAGAGCATCATTGGCCTTAGTCGTTATGCTCTGGGTGAGTGGTTACCTGTGTGAGCTGGGGGATCAGTCTTCTCTGTGTCTTGAGCCCCTCTACATGGCCTTCAGCAGGTTCATGTAGAAAACTACTGTGAATGAGATGAGGCCTATGCAAAGGCGCTTCCAGACAGATTCTTATGCTATGCCATCCGTTCATTGCTTTTGACAATAACCTATTTACAGCCCTCCTATGGCACCCCCCCACCCCAGTCCTACCCCAGCCCTACCATAGTCCTACCCCACCCCTACCATAGTCCTACCCCAGCCCTACCATAGTCCTACCCCAGCCCTACCATAGTCCTACCCCAGCCCTGCCATAGTCCTACCCCAGCCCTACCATAGTCCTACCCCAGCCCTACCATAGTCCTACCCCAGCCCTGCCAAGAACCACCCCAGCCCTGCCAAGAACCACCCCAGCCCTACCATAGTCCTACCCCAGCCCTGCCATAGTCCTACCCCAGCCCTGCCAAGAACCACCCCAGCCCTGCCAAGAACCACCCCAGCCCTACCATAGTCCTACCCCAGCCCTGCCATAGTCCTACCCCAGCCCTGCCAAGAACCACCCCAGCCCTGCCAAGAACCACCCCAGCCCTACCATAGTCCTACCCCAGCCCTGCCAAGAACCACCCCAGCCCTGCCAAGAACCACCCCAGCCCTACCATAGTCCTACCCCAGCCCTGCCATAGTCCTACCCCAGCCCTGCCAAGAACCACCCCAGCCCTTCCAAGAACCACCCCAGCCCTACCATAGTCCTACCCCAGCCCTGCCAAGAACCACCCCAGCCCTTCCAAGAACCACCCCAGCCCTGCCAAGAACCACCCCAGCCCTCCACTCAGGTCATACTCCACCGCTTCACCTCTGAAGCCCTTCACCTACTCCAGCCCTACCATAGTCCTATCCACTATCTGCCCCACCCAGGCCAATCCTATCCAAGAACTACCCCACTCCTACCCCTGCGCACCACCAATGTCATAGCTCAATCTCTCCACTCCTCACCCCTCCACCACAGCCCTACCCCAGCTCTGATCAATGTCTCAACCTAACACTAACCGTAAGCCTATTAACATCAGTCACTGTCAACAGAGTGTGTGCAGCCTGTGGACAAAAATGGGCCATTAAAATGAAAATGAACTCCAAAAGGAGCTCCATATTTTAGAACCCTTGTCCACATTGACCTTGATCTGAACCCTAGATTATTTATACTTTTCCCTTCCAACAGTTTCAACAGCTTGTTGACAGAAATAGGCCATCAAAATGTAATGGGACAATCATTTCTCACAGTGACTTGCCATCAAGCCTTTAGTGCCGTGCCCCCTATCACTGCCACTAGAGAATAAGTCAGAGTAAAGAATAAGTCATCATCATACTGTCCTTGAGCTTTCTAAAACTCTGAAAAAGTGAAACTCTGGCTGTAAAATCAACAGAACAAAGCTAGAGGTTGCCATGTAGAAGTACTTAAATGTCCTCCAATCTTGTGCAGCAGAGGCTACAGGCAAAGTATATCCTTGTGCATCTCAAAAAGGACACTCAGTACCTGGTCTTATGAGTAAACATCAGCAGGAGAATTTGTACTCATTCAAAATAATAAAAAAAAATCTCACATCATGTAAAAACACACGTGTTTCTTTAAGCATGAAATCAGAATCAAATGTGTGTCGATGTGCATTCTGTGGTAGTAGGGATGAGACTGATCCAGATGGCATATTCTGGCCATGAGCAGACTATTAGAGCAGACTAAATCACCATAACTGTATCACTATCATCCGAGAGAATGATAAAGCATTCTTGTAAACAGCCTGTCTAAATATAATCATAACAAATACTGCCTTGGCTACTGCTGACCAAGGAGTTTTCCCAGGTCCAGATTGCAATATATGTCTTTGGCACACGAATGCAATAAACCAACTGATTTCACACACCTCCTCATTGGCAAATAGCTAACCTGTGTAAAATAACTGTTCATTGGCAAATAGCTAACCTGTTTAAAAGAATTGAGGAGGACCAGGACATTCACCCTTTGATTGATTGAAGTCCATGCATTATGGAGATGGATGGAAGATGAAATGTGACCCTTGCTTATTTACTAATGCAACTTCAATTTCCTCTCCAAGCAGAAACAAGAAGGTTATTCATTGTACAAGGCAGGAGGGAGAATAGAAGTCTCATGTCTGTGAATGAAGGACTAACCTCCATGAACAGAATCAGATGTCAGAATCAAAGCACTTTACACATGAACACCTCAGACATCTACCCATTCATACACCCATTGCAGTGGTTGGTGGTTCAGTGTCTTGCTCAAGGACACTTTGTGAGGAAGAGTCGGGAACGAAATAGCAAACTTCTGATTGCCAAACGACTCCTCTACCTCCTGAACCACTATCGCCTGAACCACTATCCCACTATCCAAATTAAAACTGTATTATTCTTGTATTATGTCAGTAAACACTGTAACATACATAATTGCTTATTTGTAATGTTCTTGATCTGTGTAACCAAGTGTATTTGAAGAGTCTTTGAGGCATTTAGTGAAATTATAATAAAATACAAGATCCCCTTTAAAATTCTTTCCTTTGTGCAAAACACTTTCCACCGTTGGCAAACTGAGTTACTGAGTTTTGCCATATGGTCTTGACCACAGCAATTATAATCATTAAATGGCATACAGTACATAGTCCAAATGTATTATAAAAAGCATTTATTGATTGACCTATTACTTGCAAAATCAATAACAATGATTGGTTTGTTTGTTTCATTAACTTCCATGGGTCTTTTTAAGAATATTTAATCTATGGCAAATGAACACTGGCAAGGAGGAAATGTATTCCATCAATGCTCCAATCAATCAATCCTTACATTTGACCTTTCCATTACTGAAAATCCTTTAATATTTTATAAGACTTCAACACCTCCAATGCTGGAAACTGTATTGGTGCAAATATAGCCTACTGAAAAGGGTATAATAGATCAATACCATAATTTCCAAGTGGTTGAACAAAGCCAGACTCGAAAAAGTTCAAAAGTTCATGCCTGGCAAATGTGCGTGCAAAATATATTCGGATGAAGCACCAAAAAAGGCTTGAACACTTTTAATTCTGGTAAATTCCATTACTGGCCAGAAGATGTTTCATTCAGACTATTCCATGTTTTAATTTTACAGTCACAAATAAAGAAGCAAATATCAATATGGTAAATACCAAGAAAATCACAAAACAGCAGAAACCGCCCAGAAGGGTCAACACGAAAAGGTGCTATAGCAACCAAGAGACAACTCAAGAGCCGTGAATATCAAGATACAGTTCCCTTTACAGATTATTTTCAACAACCTTAATTAGCCATCTCTCAGGACCAAGCGACACAGCAGTCCAGTGCCTCGGACAGCTGCCCTTTGAACTAGAGGAGCCTACTCGGGCATATTTCATTCTCTGCCCAGGCTATGGCCATGAGCGACGTTTCTCTTATTAGACTTGAGAGTATATATTTACCCATCTACTTAGTTATTCTGACCTTTTTCGCTTAACAGCCTTTTGCCGAGAGCCCCAGTGGCTTAACAGTCATGTCGGAAGGACCGTGGAGCAATTGGGGGGTTATGGGATTGGCTTGGGGAGATAAATGAACATGCCACGTGCCACATGCTGTATAGGTTTAGCAGCAGATAGATTTTAAAGCAAGCCAGAAGACCTTTGGGAATGAGACTGCCGTAAAGAATTATTGCTATTGCAACAGCTAAAGTAATTTATCGGTTCAAGGAAACATTCTGGATACAATTCCTTTAATATGCGATAAGATAATTTAAGCAAGATTATCATTTATCTTTTAGTCGCTGTAGATTTGATTGCAAAAGGTATTGTATAATACAGAGCACCAAGCCACTAGTCGCCAGGCGCACCCACTAGGTGGTTGAGTGAGCACTCAAAGGAGAGTGCTTTCACAAACCCTTACAGCAGCGTGGGTAGAGTGGACAGCCAGCTCCTTCTCGCGGAGCAAAATCTGTCGAATTTACACCGACCTCTGGCTTTAGCATGGTGTTTCGTGCAGATCACAAAGGTGTCTAATTAGGACCGTGCGAGCAGTTCTACTGGTAAAGTTTTCCGAGTTGTGCCGAAAGCTGGAGATTGGAGACACGCACGGGAGAGATGGAGCTTCCAACTATGTCCGCTTCTGACTTAGCAGACCTCTACTCTGTCATTCCGTACAATGTCACACATGATGATTTCTTGGGACTTCTACCCAACAGGAGTGTCGACACACAGACCACAAGAAGTGCTGCGGGTATCATTATTTCCATATGTATAACAGCTCTGTATTCTGTCATCTGCGTGGTGGGACTCCTCGGAAACATACTGGTTATGTACGGAGTAGTGAGGTAAGAGCAATAGTCTTATAGAAGGCTGCGGGCGGCTGTGTAAAGCGCATGAAGTGGATAAGAAAGTTGCACTTATTTTTGTTTAAAGACTGGATGTCATTGTTAGACGCACCCCACACAACACACCACTCATATGATGATATATGCTGACACATTATGCAACGATGAATTTTGTGAATTGTTGTGTGCTGCTTGCTGCACGATCGTCTTGCTTCACAGGGCACTAATTGGCGCGGTGTCTTTTGGCAACAGTTCCTCAATAAGACATCACATTCGATCAAAAAAACTTGACATAGGAGTGGACAAAGCAGTCTTTATGAGTTCTGTAATATCAAGGCATGTCTTCAATCGCATCATTATTTTTCTCCATGAATAGGAACATGGGTGTATTCAAGCTGAACATACAGTATAGGCATTCACGGACATGGATGGTCAAGTCTTTTTAGGACTATTCAAAACTTTTTAAGACAGACTAGTTGTCATCTTGACGAAATTTCACCAAATTTCATAATTCAGTGATATACTTTTCAGTTAATTGAAAGAATCCTTGTCCAGAAATCCCACATATACCCTTAACAGCACAGTAAGAAGGAACACTGTCTGCACTCTCATAGATCCTGCCTGACAGAACCCCTGCTTGAGTCCATGGCATCCATGTTGATGTTCAGAGCAAGTATGGCATAGGAGTGTTGCATGTATGATGAGTGCACGGTTTGGAATCAGGGCCAAGCTCCTCATCGGAGGATCAGAGAGGGGTGAACAGGCAGTGGGCAGTGGTGTGGGGGTGGTCTTCTGGTGATAACAGGACAACAAAAAAGAGTGTTTCACAATGGTTCCCATTCATTCTACAGAAAATGACAAAAGGCCAAAAGGTTGATGCTATTCCATACAATATTCCATACAATATTCCAACCAATCAACAACATTGCTTCAGGAGCATGGAAGGGAGTGGTGTACTTGATCGGCTGTTGAGCTCAAATATCAATAAACTTTTTGTTAGGATCAAGGACTGCAGCTTTTATGAAGTGATAAAAGCACAGCACATAGCTTAAATACTGTTACCTGGGTGGGATCAGTGAATCCAGCACTGCGCTTCATAGATCTTTTCCAAAAGTTTTTTTTTTTTTTTGTCAGACAATGCAGATGCCTGACCTTGTACTGATGGCTTGTCATGCTATTTGTAAAAATCCAACACTGTCTTAAAACATTCATTTACTGAGGAGGGAGACCTTGTCTGCTTTTGTTTTTGTTCACAAAATATCTGTTGACAGTAAGGAAGACAAATAGGTTTTCAAAACAAAATACTCAGCTCAAGGCAAGAAGACAGAGTGAGCACCAGAAGATAAAGCATTTCTGCTGTTTTCACCATAATATAGTGTATATGTCTATATATCGATATCTAATAATCTATATCTATATATCTATCTTTCTCTCTCTCTCTCTCTCTCTGTTATTTATATATATATATCAATACTATACTAAAAATACATAAATAACAAATAAATAAATGTATACAATATATATATATAGCTTTATAATATAGCATCTTCTATTGCTGCAATAATGTATCTTGTTTTTGCCAAGTATCACAATTTTACCTCTACATTTTGCTCTTTGTGAAACTGAGATTCCAAAAAGCCTGGGAGGGTGCGCACCCCACTGACTATGTGTGACACGTCTGAAAGGGATTGCACATGTGTAGTCTGCATAGCCGCTTCAGTCTGCACAGATAATCCTCTAGCTCTCCAGCACAGAGCCATCTAGGATGAAGTGCTTGAAATTACGTTAGAGAAGTAGAGATCCGCAAAAAGGCTAATGTTTGTGAATGACGTGTCAGCTAATGTGGTTGCCAACTATTTGGCTAATGTTGCCGTTGAAGGCTTTACGTAACTGAAATCAAACTGCGCACCTAGTTGAAATTATAACAGAGACAAATCAAAATATGTCGTTCACGGTGTCTGACATTTTCCAAGAACGAAACAACAGATGGTCTCTAGCTACCCTCTAATACTCCAATGTCACTCCTGTCTGTGGCATACACATACTCTTGCTGCATTCCCATTGTAGAAAATTACTATCAAGCATTCTTCAGTCTCAGGCTACTCCACCATGGCATGGCTGACAGAGACAGAAGTCCCAACACCATTAGGAGACATCTTACAAGAGAGGAGGTTAATTGCAGCAGGCCAGCACAAGAGATGATTTCCAAAGCACTCAACTTCAAACACAAGTCGTCACATACACAGAGAAGAGCCAGGATATATCAGAGAAATGCTTGACAAAGTTGATACATTATGCCCTAAAACAGAACTGCAGAGAGGTCATCAAGTTTGTCTTACTTCTCCAACACCCAATGAAACAGCTCATCTTTTTCAACCTCAAACAATGTGTGCAGCTGGGTGAGAGAACACACATGTAAGGAGGCACTTCTAAAGAGAGACTAGTCATCCTCTATTATTGTCTTCAAAATGGTTTTGAACTTTTGGAATGAAGGTTCAGAGGACAATTGTCTCTGCGTGGATACAGGAGGGTACCGATTTAAACTTCACGTTGCAGAATACTGGCTCCGAGATTCACCACTCAGCCATTTTCCTCATCTCCAGAGCCTTTCCCTCACGCCAAACATGCTTCAGTGAACACAGACCCTCAGCCAGCACACAACAGCACATCAAACAACAGTCCCAAGGAATTAAAAGAAAGGACCACAGTTAAACAGTGTTAATGAATTAAAAATGCACACTGCAAAGATATAGATTTCAGTGACTATTTTCTATTTCATTCAAATACGTATGTAGGCCTTATATCTTTCTGCAATATTAGTATTGTTGGCTTATTGTACAGATCAAATTATCTTTTATTCCTGTGGCCTTACCTAGACCACTTTTTATCCAATTAATGATTGGCAATGACCATTTACCTTCCTCTCTAGAGTATGCCCTGCAAAACACATTTGAATGGTACTCCATTTGAAGATGTCCTGGACATGTGAACACAGGAGGGCAAAGAAGTGATAAAATGCAGACCTGTAGAATTAGGTCATAGTAACACTTCCCTGGTTTGTAGGTGGACAAGATCTTATATTTACAAAATATTCACTTTAACAGACGTGTATTAAGTTTGCATTTACTTGATATGTAAATCTGCACTAAACTCAAAGTTAAGATAATTATATCAATAAAGCTCAGGGATTCTACATTTAGATTAGATTTAGCTAATGTGTTTATCGAAAGTGACTTACAGCCTAAGTCAGGTATCAATGTTACAAGTATACCTGCTCCTAGGGAATTTAAGTCAAGACCACTGTATTTTTAGCACTTTGCTTTACCAATGAAGGGACACGAACACATACATAACGTACATCGAAGCACACCAGTGTTTCCCAAACAGCAGATTGGATGTTGCTTGTTTCGTGTCACAGTGTAGCGTGGATAAGCAGGCGTGGGGAAAGATTGTGGGTCTTATGTGAAGTCTCTGGTGTGAAAACAGTATTCTGGCAAAGATTGTGAGTGACTCAACGGTCCAACTTAACAGAGAGTACCCTGAATTGCCATGCAGACTGGAGAGCTTCCAAATTAACCTGCTGTTCCTGGCTCTCTGTTATCATGTTCATAATGATCTGGAGATGTGTACCCTGGGTGGTCATTTATTAATTAGTTTGTAATTTACAGTATCAAGATCACATTTTTCTAAAGCTGATTTGGCTGGGAGAGAAGCCAGAGGTGGCATATCGTATGTAATGCATTGGTATGAAACAGTATGCTTTAGAATAAGACATCTCAAAGATAAAAAGTTAACATTTTATTGTCTGCTCAATGCATGCTAGTCCTCAGTTGTCTCTTTGGTAGTCCAAAAGCAGACAGCATGAATACTCCAATTTCATGCAAATTGTTCTGTGATGGCTTTGACCAGCATCTGTCATTTTATACTGTATATTTTGTTTACGTGGTCTTGGTTCATGTTTTGTCAACAAAACATTCTATCCACACTTCCCATCAGATATACCAAGATGAAGACGGCAACCAACATCTATATCTTTAACCTAGCATTAGCTGATGCACTAGCCACCAGCACGCTGCCCTTTCAGAGTGCGAAATACCTGATGAACACCTGGCCCTTTGGAGAGCTGCTCTGCAAGCTGGTCATCGCCATCGACTACTACAACATGTTCACCAGCATCTTCACCCTCACAATGATGAGTGTGGACCGGTACATCGCCGTGTGCCACCCAGTGAAGGCGCTGGACTTCCGCACCCCCGCCAAGGCAAAGATCATCAATGTCTGCATCTGGATCCTCTCCTCGGCTGTTGCTGTGCCCATCATGATCATGGCTGTAACCGTCCCTATGAGGGACAAAGGTAAGAGTACTGATGGCTGATGTTGTGTTGTGTTGTGTTGGAGTGGGTTGTGTAAACAAAGCCCTGCAAGGTCACGGCTGTTTTCTGCATTGGCATTGTGTAAGTTCTATATGATGTTGAAACATTTAAGAATCACAACATCTGGTGGATGAAGGCATGTGAGGGTTGCGGTTAAAGTAAAAGCTTGTTGAGGTCCCGTTAGGCCTGTCAGCGCTGCTGCTACCCGTTGTCTTCTCCTCCTCCTACAGGCATAACCATCTGCACACTGAAGTTCCCCAACCCAGACTGGTACTGGGACACGGTCACCAAGATCTGCGTGTTCCTCTTTGCGTTCGTGATTCCTGTTCTGGTCATCAGCATCTGCTACGGCCTGATGATCCTGCGCCTGAAAAGCGTGCGCCTGCTCTCCGGATCTAAAGAGAAGGACAGGAACATGCGGCGCATCACCCGCATGGTTCTGGTGATAGTTGCGGCCTTCATCGTCTGCTGGACACCCATCCACATCTTCATCATCGTCAAGACCCTGGTGAGGTGGACACCAGCAACCCGCTGGTGGTGGCCAGCTGGCACCTGTGCATCGCGTTGGGCTACACCAACAGCAGCCTCAACCCCGTGCTCTACGCCTTCCTGGACGAGAACTTCAAGAGGTGCTTCCGCGACTTCTGCCTGCCGTTCCGCTCACGCATGGAGCAGAGCAGCTTCTCACGGGCACGCAATGCCACCCGCGAGCCCGTGTCTGTGTGCGCCGCCTCGGAGTCCGTGAAGAGGCCGGCATGACTAGGCGTGGAGCGAGAGCCCCCAGGTGTGGGCCCGCAGAGTATGACTCAGGACCTACAGACAGAGGTCACTCAGATCTCCACCACAGAGTTCTGACACGTTCCACCTAGTGGCAAAGGCCCTAAAGGACTACCACTGAGATTTCTGCAGAGTGCCCTTTCTCTCTCTTTCTCTTTTCCTCTCTCTGTATCTGTATCTGTCTCTTTTTCTCTCCCTCTCACCACCTCTCCTTATTTCTATATCTCTCTCTCTCTCTCTTTGTGGTACAGGGAAAATGGAAGAGAAAATTAAATCACAGCTTAAGAGTAGTTTCTGAGAACTCAACATGACATCTTACAATATCCAGAGGTCATAACTGAATAATGGGGTATGTCATTATCCTCACAACAGAATCCAATACACCCTGTGATTTGTCATAGATCTTCTAAAATATAAATGTTGACACTGGACAAAAATGAAAAAGAGGAAGGGGAAAAAAGCGGGCATGGGCAAGTGCAGTGGGCTTGAGCACTCGGAGTATACTGGATGTGACAGTCTGGCTGCTCTGTCTATTTCACTGCACATCTGAGTCGCTTGGATGTTTGTGGGCTGCTTCCAACCCCAGTGGCAAGTGGTGTCACTTTGTAGCCTGCACTCCCATGTGGGTACGATTCCTTGCAGAACTAAAAAAAAAAGAAAGCCCAAGCAGTCAGCGATGCATGCAGACAAGAGGAAGATGAGAGATAGACCAAACCTCATGGTCACACTGGGAGGGTAATGGCAAGGGAGGAACAGACTCAATGACTCATCACAACATCAGACAAGGGACTAGGAAGAGGCAAAGCTGTCTGCTTAGATTTTGGAACTCTCCTTATGATGGCATTGGGCCCAGAAACGATGATGTAAAAAGACATTCACAGATCATAAGCCTTACTACTGACCGCTTCATCATGACTGTAATCAGATTTGACAGTGTACATTCAAAGACCACAGAAAAAGATGAGGGAGAAGAGAAAAGATTTGGTCCCATGAAAGTACAACGAACAGAGAACAGGAAGTGATCTCACATTTCTCACAATTTAAACAAAATTAAATATATTGCTTTGTTGCAGGGAGAGTCATGTAGAATTTCATTCTGCGTGTATTTTGTCAATGGCATGTGTTATATTGAAAAGCAGTTTTGTGTTGAAGAAGTGATGCTTTGGATATTTTAGTGGTTAAGGGTGAACACTGGCAGAGGACGTCTAATGTACATACAGTCTCTTCCAGAAGCACTGATAAAGCACCAACATCTAGTAACTATTTCAAAACAAGCTTCTGCTAGATGTTGCATTCAGTATGGCCTTCAGAGTAAAACAATGAGAACTCAAAGACCTGTTTTAAGATGTGATCTTGGCCTATCGAACTGCAACAAGGGGGCCAGTGAGACATTGACGAGGGCGGTATCTACCTCTAGCAGTGAGTCCATTGTTCCTTTCTGCCTTAAATGGATAGCTTTTTAAAAAAATGTCTGGGATATTTATTGCTGTTCATAGCTGTCAGATAAGTCGCTTTCATGGCCTTTGTGACAAATGTATTTATACTGCCCTAAAGGGACATTTTGTAATGCTGGTTGTTGCAGAGACCTCCTCGCATCCATTTTAAAGTGTAATACTTGGTCATTTTTGTGGTCATGGGACAAATATGGGATCTACTTTTGGAGTTCTATACGTTTTTGCACAAGTGCGTAATGTGGTCAAAATACAGTGGGTATGCTGACACCTACTCATATGTTTAAGTTAGTGAGAAATGTGTTATGTGGTTTATAAAATGTGTGTAAATGTGACTTCAAAACTGAACAGTTGTAGTTATCTTTTGTTTATCATCTGAGTGAAGTGTTTGCTACGATGCTACTGAATAATATTAAGGGGGTGAAATAAGCATGCTTATAAGCATTGCATGCTTTTGGTAGAACAGTTGTTAAATGGGTATTTAATTTTAGAATAACATCAAATTCAAAAGGTAAATTCTGCTCAAAATGGATATAAAAAGCCTTGTTCAACAGCTGTATACTATTATACACATTAAATGTATTGGTTTTAAAGCATCTCCTTTAACTTTTTAAGACAGGCAGAAAAAAAGGGTGCCATATTATCTCCTAGGACCTGTGATGACACCTTCTTTTACAGGGTCCATGGAGGAGAAGTATCATTTGGAAACCTGGACAACATGTGGTCACACCTGACAGCATCAATGATAATGCCAGCCAGTGCATAGCACCAGGTCCGCCAATAGTGGGGTCAAAGGTTACAGATGACAACATGTGGTCACACTTGACAGCTTTAAGGATGATGGCAGCCAGAGCATAGCACCAGGTCCGCCATAAGGGGGGGGGTCAAAGGGTACAGATGACCCAGAGCCCAAAGCTGCAGGGGGCCCATGTAAAGGTCTATGATTAGATAGTGTGTTAGAGAGGAGCGCTGTTGCGCTGAGCGCTGATGGAACATGTGTTGCTGTGCGCAAATCGGAGGTTTGGAAATCATCTTGTCCCTGGGCCTAAGCAAGACACACAAATTTGAGCATGAATATAAGTACAGATCTTACACTGAGAGGTTGAGCGTATTCAAACAGCAAAAGGTGTCAGAAAGGTGGCCCAAATCTGGCCTCATTAATTATTCACATACCAGTGAAATGGAAAGAGGCCTAATGTAGGTCACCCTAGCCATAGAAGAAAACAAAACATTCATATTTCAAGAAAGTCTAACACGACTCAAATATCAATACACAGCCCCTTTATGCTCCCTTTATACAAATGGATACATGAACCATCTCCACACAACAAACAATGGGCTTTGGTGTCAGCAATATCAATGGGTCTCCAAGATATTCAAGCCATTCAGACAAGGCAGTATGCACTTGCACATTGTGCTGACAATATAACTGAATTCCTGGTGGGCACTGAAAGACAAAGGTTACCCTGACAACTGAAAGAGGTAACAGAAACATCTGTAACAAGACAAGAAACACGCACACAGCTATCTGTTTTCAAAGGTCCAAAACCCAGTAAGTGCATAAAGGTGAGAGTCCTTTGCAGTCGTCTGAAATGGATTCATTAAATATTAGAAAACTCCGAGGTGTAGAAGAAAGATGGGCTTTTTTGGTATATTGATATATAAACACACACACACACACACACACACACATTTAAATGATTGTTTTACCAAAAAAGAGCATTTTTCTTCTATATATATATATATATATATATATATATAATATATATATATATATATACACACACACTTACACTAAATGCATCTTACACTCAGCAGTCCTTTTGCACAAGTTGTCTTAGAGACCACATTTTGAAAATATGATTTTGTGGCCGATTGGCCTTGACAGGCTGTAGCATCGCTCCCTTGAAAATGACCATATTCCACTGACGTGGAAACAATTGCCTAACGCACCATTAGCCAATGTTTTGCAGGACTTAACAAAGAGATACGCACATTTTGTGAAACTATTCCCCAGAGTTGATGCTAAAATGTGAATGAGTGCACGACCCACATCCTAGCCGTTGTTCCCAATCATTTACATGGCTTAAGGTGATGTTCTTTTTAAAAATCAGTGCACACGAAATAGAATATTTAGCTAAAAGCAGTTATATGTATTCCAAGGACAACTTCAGGACATTAATTCATCTAATGTTTCAGTGAAGCGAAACAAAGCAAATTTGTCCACCAAACTTGATGAAATGTGAACAGCACTACACCGTGTGCATGGGACAGTATGCTGGCACGAAACCTTGCAGCTTCAGATAAGTGAAGAGGAGAAATCCTAGATTTGTAGTTGCTATACCTGCAACTGCAAGGTCTAGGCATGCAATTATGCGATTGATGTCGATAGGCATCTGTGACACCTTCAGCTTGTGGTTGGCTTGAGCTGCCTGAGGCTGAAAACACAGCAGGGCGAAGCGAAGTGTGGCGACCAAGTGTAGCACGCTAAACCGAAGCAGCATCATGGCCCTTCAAGCATTCATAACCCTGCTGAATATTGCAAAAACTGCAATTCCCACGCTGAGACGCAAGCGCTCCTAGCATGATCTGAATATGAAGGGAGGGGGGGGCAGCAGAGAAGTGCCAGAGGACGTAAAGGACAATGAGCTGTGCTGATGTGAATATACACGTGTAATATGACCTTTTGAAAAAGGCATAACATTAAAGATTATACAATTCTTTAATATTTTATAATATCTAGACTACTTTTTTTTATCTTTTACAGTTTGAAAATAACCAAAAAGGAAATGGGCCAGAAGCAAAGGTTTAACCACCCAGCATGGTCAATTGTAACACCCCCTTTGGCAAGTTTCACAGCTTCTTGTAGCCAAGAAAGAGTCTTTCAATTCTTGTTTGGGGGATTTCGCCCATTCTTCCTGACGAAAGGCAGTAACACTTTATTTGGATGATCTGCCTACAGAGACTGTAGTACATTGTACATTGTAGTTAACAAAGTTCCAACAGATAGTTTGTTTCTAATCTGAGCATCTGTAGACAGTCTATAGGAGACCATCCAAAGGCAGAGCAACCCAAAAGGCTTCTAATTCTGTGAGATTCTTGGGCAGGCTTGCATGCACTGCTCTTTTGAGGTCTATCCACAGATGTTTGATGATGTTTAGGTTGGGGGACTGTGAGAGCCATGGCAAAACCTTCAGCTTGCGCCTCTTGAGGTAGTCTCTTGAGGTAGTCTATTGTGGATTCTTTTGAGGATTTCTGTGTGTTAAGGATTATTATCCTGTTGTAGAAGCCATCCTCTTTTCATCCTGATGGTGTGATGTTCGCTGCCAGAATTTGCTGGTAGATGACTTTCTTCCCTTTACCAGTGAAATGTTCCCCGTGCCACTGGGTGCAACACAAGCCTGTGTGATCGATCCATCCCTGTGCAACAGAGGTGTTCTTTTCATGAAAATCTACACCCTTTTTTTCTCCAAACACATCTATACCTATACCTGTTTTCTCCAAAACAGTTCCATTTATTTTTAACTTCATCAGTCCATAGGACAGCAGTGTCGACCATAGGTGCCCAAACTTTTGCATGCCACTGCATCATACAGTAGCAAGTATCTTCTCAGAGTAAAACACTATGCAAGTGGGTTATGCCCAGACAACAACAAAAAGAACAATAAATCTGTCAACATAACCTTTTCTGGTTAGAGGAGCACAGAGGATGATGTCTTCTCTAGTGCTGATGCATACTCACTGGAAGAGCTGGAGCATGCAGTGCTGATGCATACTCACTGGAAGAGCTGGAACATGCAGTGCTGATACAAGTCCAACTATCAGAGCAGACATAACGTTAACACTTGGGGACCGAATGTCCTTCCCTTTTTAACCCCTTACTGCTGAATCAACCTGCTTTCTTATCGCTCTATTATTTCTGTCTCATACACACCCCCCCGCCCAAACCCCTACAAACTCTAATGAGAATGTCTCCCTCTGTAAAATGGCAGTGTGTCATGTATGATGCCTTCCATCTCAGCTCTGTAAACATCAGGATGACTGCCCCCAACTAGGTGTCCTGTACTGCCTGAGCCGTGACCCAGTTTATCACTCAATCAGAGCAGAAGGTCACTAAACCGGCCTCCGGCTCCCAGAGCTCTGCGCAGTCTCTCTGCACTAGCTCTGTGGAGGTAAAGTAGACCTGTCATCTACAGGCCCATGTGTCATTTAGATGAGACACGAAATGAAATTGCGGAGAGCGCATCTTCATTGTGATATGCTGCCCACAAGTGGTTGAATTCAATTTAAACTGAATAAGCAATCTAAG
This sequence comes from Clupea harengus, assembly GCF_900700415.2. Lineage (NCBI taxonomy): Eukaryota > Metazoa > Chordata > Actinopteri > Clupeiformes > Clupeidae > Clupea > Clupea harengus. The sequence goes on along the minus strand of NC_045162.1, from coordinate 15,375,594 downwards.
TGAAGTACTAAGGCATCATTTGAAGTAAAAGAAATCGGAGTGAGAAGGATCTTGTTCTGGGTGCTCCTCTACCTTTTAAGTATGGACTAGAAACATGACAGTACGGTTGATAGTGCTCCCTCAAAACACATACATCTGATGCAGCGTGGTTACCCAACAACAAGCATTCAGGGCTTTGATGACCATGCCAAGACAAAAAAAAAAAAAGGAAAAATCATCTTGTGCACTGCTTAGCTCCTTGAGGCAATATTAACATTGCCATTAAGCATGATTTTGTATATACCATACTTTAACCAATTGGGGTACATGGGTCAATACGATCGTGTGAAGTATAAAAGGGTTGTTATGAAGATATAATGACACAAGGCATGCTCTACCAAACAGCTGAGCGGACTATAGTGACTAGAACTAGAATTTTTAACATTCAGCACTATGACAACAGCAAACTTCTAATTGAGCACAGGTAAGGTATCATGCGCCTCTCAGACAAAAAAGCCACACCTATAACTGCTAACACTTCTTTTACTGGTTGGATAAGTGACCATTTTGGAAAACCTGAAATTATCATTTTAGTGTTATTACTTATCATGTGGCAATAATTTCTATAAATATCCAAGAGTATGCCCCGGGCATTTGCAAAAGCACAATAATGGTTAACCAATTAGCCTTGTTCTTGTGGTCTTATGTATCGCTTCTAGGTGGAAACGATTCATTAAACTTAACCATCTGTTTGCCCGTTAATGAAAATTGTATACATTATCACATCAAGACCATGTGACATGGAATAATAAACAGTATATGTCCTATAAAAGGATACGCAGAGAGACAGATACACAGGGCATCTTGGTCCACAAGCATGTAACCTTTGTTCTGTTTCTGTTCACTGTATTGCTAGGGGCGACTGACAGACTGAAGCGTTCATACCTACATCACCCACGCCACAGGTGACACGTCTAAAGCAGAACATGGAAACATTTCCTTGAATGCTAGGAAGGAGTCCTAGTCTGATTAGAAATTGGACTGAGACTAATGAGCCTTATGCCTTACACCAGAATGGCTCACACTCATACAGTTTAAACTCTGTTCAGTTCATGTTCACATTACCTACCACAGCTGTGGACTAAGGATTGACCTCTTGTGGGCAGTAAAGATTGGCTGCCTCTATGTCAGCCAATGAGAAACACACTTGGTTACCCAGCTACGTAAGAGGATGGCCAACATTTAATAGCTGAAAACTTTGAACAGAAGCACTTTTGCGGAGAGACTGCTGATACTGAATGTAAATATTTCGTTTTTCTCAGGCGCTTTGGTACGTTTCTTTAAACTAATGTCCTTAGCGTTTTAAAACAGTAAGTTCATTTCTTGAAACAATTCGTACAAACAGCACCACACATTGTATTCCAAATTTCGTTGTATGCAAATACAATGACAATAAAGATTTTCAATGAAATACCTGCAAAAATCTGTAACTTGCTCAAAATCCGTAGTTTATGTCTCAAAAGTAAATATTTATGCCAATAAACATGCCAGTGCCATTAGAGAGGAAAGTCAGTCAAAAGGCTTAGTTATGTTATGTTGTCCTGAAATTTTTTTCCTTATTTTCAAATGTTCAGTTTACTTTAACTTCTGTTCAGTTTACTTTAACGACTTTAACTTCTAATCTAAGAAATGTACCCGAGCGAGAAAAAAGGTGTTTACTGTGCTATTTTTCCTTTCAAGCCTCCGCACATGTAAACAACCAAACCCAACACACACATACATACACAAATGCCCTCTCACACAGCCATACAAATACACAACCACATCCACTGCACATTTATATACACAAACATCCTGACCCAATTAGACTGTACGTCTCCCTTCATCAAAATAACTCCACGGATTAGATCGTCCAGTTGTGCACTGTGGATCTCTGTGTCCATCATATCGATCTACTCTAGACCACAACAATAAATATATTTTAAAAACACACAAAAACAACACGCTCTCACACACACACACATACAAAAAAAAACATCATCTGAGATACAAACATGCTTTAAAAGGACTTACACGCACGCACACACACACACACGAGCTATTTGTGCACTTTGCTCAGCCTTTCTTGTCTGACAGATGTCTTCTCTGCCGTCCCATCCTTGGCCGTCCGAGAGTGCTGCATATGTGGGGGGACAGGGAAGGGGAGGGGAGGGGCGGCAGCACTCAGTACACATCACAAACGAGTGGGTGCTGACTGTGTGAGCGTATGCAGGACTAATGAAAGGCAGGGCAAATCATCTATGTTTAGCCAGGCAAAAGAGGGTGGCTTTTTTTTCTCTCCAATTTTCTGTGGATAAAAAAAAAAGATAATTGAAAATCTGTGATGGTTACAAAAGCACTCAGGTGCTTGAAGTGCTCATTACCATGGCTTAGTGGTCACAACTCTCTTTCAAAAACATAGCTGCTATGTCTGCGTGCCTTGTTTTTGTTTTTGTATTTGTTTAGTGTAAAAAGCGAGTAGCATGTGCAACCTTTCTTGGTAGTCCTACAATAGTGAAGGTTAATCATGCTCACTACTAAAACACTACTTTTCTGGCCTTTTAAATATAGAAACTTATATTGTATACATTGATTGAAAGATGCTAGTCAAAGCATTCAGAGATATGGGATAGTAGCATAACAAGGACACAAGACATGAGAAAAGGACAAAAAAAGCATGATAAACTCAAACTAATACGCTCCCATGACTTAGTAAATGACAAAGTTAAGATAGACAGGGAGTTCTTGACATGGCCTTCAACAAGTAGGTGCAACAGATGAATTTAAACTGACACTGCCTCATCATCTGGCTAAATAAAAAAATTGATCCATTACTGCCTGTATACACAGCATCTGGTATTGTGGTGTGAGTTTAGGACATTGATCTGATTAATATTCTGGAGTATTTAACATCAGTTAAAATACACCAGAATGTTTTACAGATTAGTTTGGCAGCCTCTGCCAGTAGACACAAGGAGACTGAATGACTGAACATCATCAAAAATGAGAGGCTTATTTTCTTTTCCTATGGGGCAAAATTGGGTCAGCATTAGGAATGCACCGATACCAGTATCGGGTAGATGAACGAAAGGATAGATGTTAAAGTAACAGTATGTAGCAATTGTACTTCAGGGTTAGGGTTAGCTATTTTACCTTAAAATAACATCTTTAATAAAACTGGGGCGCTACAATGACGGAGTACAATGATGGAGAATGGCCTCTGTGCCATTGCCATATCAGGGTCCGTAGGCATATTACTGCGTTATGTAGGTTTCTGGAAGCCGCCCGGGTACCACTCAAAGTAAGCAAATTTCAACAGGTTTCGCTAGGTTTAGCCGCTAGCATCTCGTTAGCGATTAGCAATTCCTCCGTTGTGCTGGTTTAATGGAAGAGTATAGCCATGTCAGCGATTTGGGCTCATTTTAAGATAAATGACAACGACAGGAGTAAGGCACAGTGTAAGATCTGCACTGCTACGGTGTCGAGTGGCAGAAAGGAAAGTACTTTGTTTAACACAAGCAATTTAATTAAACATCTGAAGAGTACACATAGTTCACTAATGCTAGTGGCAAGACTAAAGCAACCAACCTTAACTTATGTCTTGCAAAAGAAAAAAAAACGCGCGCACAGACAGAGAGAGAGAGAGAGGTAGAGAGAAAGACTAATAGTGCCATATAGGTTAAGTGATTATTTGTGTACTTGAGCAGGAGACTCTTTTGATCCTTTTGTAACTGAAATGTGCTAATCCAGTAATAGTTCTGTTCACTTTTTGTTAAGTAGACTTCGTTGGGTTTGCTATGCAGCAAATTGAATTGCCTTTATCTGGTTATATTTGCATTTTGTCTAATGTGATGACATTGTCTCTTTGAAGGCTTTTTTTGTTGTTAAAACCAGAAAGCTCTGTTTATTTTTGGCTCGGGATAGCCTTCTGTTAATTTTGTACTATAGGCTTGACATAATCTGCAGAGGATAAAATTAAATCTGCCTCCAAATTAATTGCACTTTCATGGATACCAAATCTAAGAAGTATCGGTATCAGTATTCGGTATCAGCAAGTAGAAATACTCGTATTGGTTTGTAAAAAAGTGGTATCGGTGCATCCCTATTCAGCTTGTTAATAGTGATTTGTAGGCTATATGATTTCACAATGGAGAACATCTTTCAATTTTTTTTTTTTTGGAAGAAACGCCTGCAACCATGTCAGCCTCAATGAAACCTCACCAGGCTTTAAAGTTGCTTTAAACCCAAATGTGCTAAGCTAAAGTTGCTTTACATGAAATGTTTCAACACATCCAAAAGCTATAGAGCCTGGTGTAACAATTATTTGCTTTCAGACTCAGAGGTTTCAGCACTGCAGTCGGTGAACGAAAAGTCAACACAGAAAATAATGTATTTTATTCCTCCTGCATGTATTTTCTGCTAATATCTCTTATTAGTTTGAGGCAAATATGTGGCCACACAGGAAACAAAACAAAAATTCAGTGAGCAAGAATTGGCAGAGGGAATAAATAAAATTAAATCTGCCCCGGCGGCTAAAAGCCTCCACTAATGGGGTCTAACTGCCGCTTGAGCGGGCGAGTTCAGAGTTCACGTCGGGGCATAGACTCCCAAGACAAGTCAACAGCTTGGCAGCTTTCTGTCCTCAGAAAGGGCAGTCTGCAGCAGCAGAGATATGTCATTATGTCATATGAGTGACAGCAGGCTCAGCTGTCCTCACGCTGAGTCCCTGGAACCTTAAAGAATCCGGCTTCTGCCGTTACTCTGCCTGTTGGTCCTAATCACCTGGCTTTTCTCATGGAAGGCTGCAGGACGCAGGAGTCAAATGAACTGGGTTCCTTCACATTTGCAAGGCAATCATATTCACCAGGATTAACATATTGTGTAATGGGATACAACAAATACGAACCGAATCTCTCTGTTCCACTTGTTTTCTCAGATCTCATCTGGTTAATCCCAAACATTTGCAGCCAAACAAGTGTTTTCTTCACCAGGGGAGAGAGGCTAGCTCATGCTAGACTGAGCATTTCACTATTTGTGGACAGAGCCCTCGCTCGTGCGAGCAGGGCCAGTGTGCATTATGCCAGGGCCGGGACAAAATTATTTCCAGACGCCCCCGCCCCCGCCCCCACCCCCCCCCAAAAAAAAAAAAAATACTTGACAGCAGGCTTGGAATATTCAAAGCTATGCTTTTTTTTGTTTTACGTCAACTTGACTCATTCAAAAATGTTCAAACCCGGCTTGAGTGAAGTCACATTACATTAGCCTAGGGCATAGACATATATACCTATGGTATACACAGATATACTTGCTCAATTTTCAACTGATTTACAAATAGTTTGGTTTCTTACAAACGTTATTAACGTGGTTATAATTCGGGATGCTTTTTGGATATTTTTAAGAAAATAACATAATTATTCATAAGTATGCAGTGTCATAACTACATCTCTGACGTTTATAACAAACCAACCCGTTTAAAAATCGGTTGAAAATTGAGCAAGTTATGGTTATTTAAAAAGTACAAACCACTACCAACACAATGTTATGGGTGCGCGAGCTGCCTGGGGCAAGATGGCCGCCATGTGCGGACGTTCGACTCCGTTGGCTGGCAACGCGGACGAGACATCTAGCCTTTATATATATCTATGCATCAGTGGGCCACAAATTACTTTCTGGTCAGAATGGAGGTCATAGACATATACTGTATATATGTCTATGATGGTGGTCCCTTGGACAAAACCAGTTGAAAACCCCTGGCCTAGGCCATTATCTCATGAAATAGCCTAATAATCACTTAACTTTCAATTAGGAACTCTCAAAATGATGGGTTTTTGACAATCACTTTTAAAATCTCAAGTGAGCGTTATGTAAAACACAATTCGCTGACAATGACACATGTCGGCTAAGTGAGTGAAAGTAAGTAAAGTAAAGACACACCATCAGCCCCTAAATTCACGCTAAATGTACGCGCTTATGTTGCCATCAGGTGCGCCTTTTTGGTAACAATCAGGGCTGTAGTGGTAAAATTAGAGGTGGGTAAACTATGAATTTTGTGATCAGACAGACCTCGACGCGAAGCAACGCAACACAAAGCGTCGCGACTCTGTAAGGGCGGAAACACACCAAACGCGTTTTTAAAACGGCAGACGCTTCAAAAACGCCTTGGCAAAGTGCGGCGGGTAAAACATTCGCAGGATCACCAGGCTGTTTTGCCCGTCGCCCAGGAAGCGGAGCTGCGTGCGCAACCTGCCTGGGCCGAGTGTGACATTGATAAGCGGTGCGCCCCCGCGCCTTGCGCTGGAAAGTTGAGAATAGTTCAACTTTCAAGCGCATCTAAAAAACGCGAGAAAGACGCAACGCGTGGCGGAGAAAAGGCGCACACGCACGGCGCGCCGTACCATAGGAAACAATGCATTTGCTAGCGTCCCGTTTTTAAAAACGCGTTTGGTGTGTTTCGGCCCTAAGGCTGTCCTGGCTATATTCCATTATGTTATCAGTTAAAGTGATATTAAATCAATGACAGTGAATACATGTGTTTGTAGTTTATTCAATTTCAAGAAAACAGTAAAGAAAAGTATGTGTAGGCCTCACAACAATGAAGGGGGTGGAGGGGGAGACAAAAGAAAGGACCTCTACAGGACCTAAAAAAAAAATGTAAGGCCTCTGGAAACAGGCACTGGGTGTTACAGCTGAAAAGTATAATATAAAAAGAAACCATGCTGCAATTAAACACTTCCCCTGTTCTTTAACCATTGAAGAAACCTCCAATGTCAACACAACACAACAACACAATTGCTATGTATTAAGACGTACGGGCAGGGGAGGCTGTACCTCATCTCAGATTGCGCAATCCCTCACAAACTGGGTTGAGCACATGCGTAGAACCTTCTTAGTATTGCTGATCTGACATAAAAAAAATAATAAGAAAAATCACGGAGGGGAGGCAAACAGTACCTCTGCCTCACCGGTCGGGTTGATGCTTGTTCTGCTGTTTCTTTTCTGCTACACTTATATTTGACCTTGACCGCAAAAATGGAAGATTCTATAGCTAAGCTAAAACATTTCACTTAGTAATTCACTTAGCTATGTCTAACTGGTTTGCAAAGAATCTGTCTACAATTTTCAATGAATTAGCCTAATCTACAGCGATATGCGTGAGGATAATTACTCATGCATCTTCAATTGCTGAAATAATTGACGTTTTATTAGGCCTATTTAGATGGCACCGCGAAGACTGGCTTGTTACCTGCATCATCGTATTTGCAAGCACGTTATTAATAGTTTGTCCGTCTTAATGCGATGTTGTCCGAACCAAAACAACGTTTAAAAACGTCAATTGATCTTCTTCAATCTTACTTTGTACTTGAGGCCTTTTGCGGGCATCTGTGGGAGTGGGAGCACTGATGGTCTCTTCAAAAATCACCTGATATCCATGGCTAATTAATCCATTCCGAACAGGTAGGCAGGCAGGCTAATCCACAACGTGTATGTGTTTACATACTTCCTGGATCCTGATTGGTGTCGCCGCTGCAGCCAAGGCACCGATTGGAGGTCACAGACCAAAATACAGCGCAGATGAAAATGATTCAGACTACAGCGTTTATATGTTCAACAATTTGAAATGTAGGTGTTTTAAAACGACACCAAATTTATTTCTGATTATTCCAACGGCAGAATACAAGGCCCAGGGAACTTTGAGGTGCGTAAACGCCACTTACAGGTGCGTAAACGATATTTAGAGGTGCGTAAACGCTATTTCCAAAATTCCAGAGGTGCGTAAACGGCGTTTACGTGCGTTTACCCTCCACTACAGCCCTGGTAACAATATCATGTTTTAGGTCCTTAAAGTCCAGATTAGCGATTTTTTTAACCTGGGCACTATTTTTCCATCTTTTTGGGTCCACATTTAGGGACAACATTGAGTTAGAACGCCATAACCGGCAACCTCAAAACAGCTATAATACAATGTAATCCAATGACATGCGTAAACCTTACACAAGCTATTTAATGTCAACTCATTGGCCGGACTTAAGGGGTGAGAAAGGCAGGATTCCAGCACGTATGACAGCGTGCTCTGATTGCTTACAATTTATTGGTAATGCAGTCAAGAGGAAAAAACATCTCAGTTCATCAACATCTCCCTCTGCCTCTCTCATATTAGCGGTGAATGGGTGCCAGGGTGAAACAGCGGCATGGGCCATCGAATCAGTGGCAACACATTGTGTCTCAGCAGAGAGGGAGATACACTTCTCACTAGTTCTATGGACATTGCAAACATACGAGCGGCACTGAAAGCAGAAAGCTTTTGATAAATACAAATGGTTGCTTAATAATAGTAATTAGTGATGCAGGTCGGGTAAGCTTAGCCTACAAGAGTAGCTTAGCCTCTCGGTCTCTGAGAACAGGCACCGGAATTTTACCCCAGAGTGGAAATGCCATCTGTCAGTCTCCCTCAAATAGAGGGCAGGTCCTGTCTCACGTCCTGATAGCCAATACTCTGTATTACTAAACTATAAAGTAGGACTCCCACACATCTAATTTATAATTATAGCCTAGCATAATATAGTGCATCCTATCAGCAGTCTCATCATAAATTTGCGATTATGGTTTTAGCCTACGAAGGTTTCCCCTAAATGGTATCCGTAGCTTTCTGTTTAGATTACACCACCAACACTTTTTTTGTTGGTCAGCTAGATCTGATGAGGCTACCGATACGGAGGCTACGCAAAAACAAATATATAGCTGAATTTCACTATATAGAGCAAGAGCAAACAGCATGAATGGGAAACATTAGGCTACAGAAAGATGGCTCTACGGGACAAACGTGGGGATGAAACGAGAGACATCAATTAAGTGCTTACAGAAGAGACCGTTAGCACATCAAAGGACTGATCGCACCACGAGTCTTGGAGGACCCATTCTTTCTTCCTGCCCACATACGTTATTAGTCATTTTGCAGACTGGAGTGGAGGGAAAACAGAAAGCAGGGAACCCGATGGGTACATTAGTTTCCCGCGAGGGCAACAAAAACAGGCGGCTAGCTTTGATCCTAACCTTATGTATGCCAGTGTCACCCTTCAATGTCTCGAGAAGTAGGCTACCTTTTATCCAGGATTTCAATTTCATAGTGAGCAAACACTTTCCCTCTCCCCTTATGTTCACGACAAGGTCTATGGCGTGAATGACAATACACAAGTGATTAAGAACCACTGTTGCACCGGTAGCTCTGATCAATGACTGACTCCTGCCCTCTAGTGGCTAGGCGCTTGCCATTACACAGTACCGTTTAGATTTATATTGACCGTTTGTAAAGCATTTACGTGCACAAATACACAACAGATAGGGGAGAGCGGGGTAATGTGGGACACCGGGTAATGTGAGACACCCCCTGTATCTAGGCAACGGAACACATTTGTGGTCATGTGACCATTATGTTTTCAAGCCCCTCCCATTCTCCCCTTGCCATGAAGGAGAGGTTGGTGCTGGTGCTGTGGAAAGTATGTTTTTTCACAAAAATGTGTTTTTTGCATGTAAAAGTAAATGTTCTTGATGTGAACTTAATCAACTGTTGTGTCAAAGCAAATTGATTCAGGTAGAAAAACTTATATCATACATGTTGATGAACTTCCAACATATAAAACCATGTGATTGATGCTAGTGAAGATAAGCCTGAATTGCTAAGAGATGTTGTTTTTTCTAAAAAAGTGGCTGTGGGGTAAAGTGAGACAAATGCTGTGGGGTAAAGTGAGACACTGTGGAGAGAGATCTAACCCTGGCAAAACAGTCCCCATCTACCAGATTGCAGGACTTTTGAATGAGGCCTTCTTGTCAGCTGTGACACCACGGAATATCACTTCTGGATTCAGGTCCACTGGGATTTTCCCATATAACCGAGATATTTTCCCTGAGGAAGCGTTTGCACCAAATGAACCACCTGCAGATGAACCACCTGCTGCAGATGATCCACTCGCTGATGCAGGTCCATCCACTGCGCCTGGTCCACATGGATGTGCTTGCCAGCTGACTCAGATGTGCCATGTGTTCCGAGCCGACCTGGATGTGTCTCCTCGTGAAATCCTACCACTTCCCAAATGTCCCCCCAGAGCACAAACCAAAAGAAAGCGTGTGAAGACAGCCATCCTAACTGATACTCCTGAGAAGCAGACAATAGAAAAGGCTTATGTCTCTTAGTTTTGACGATGACCGTGCTGAGTAGTCTTTTACGGTGCCAGTGCGGTTAGTACGTTATTTCCTGTTTATTGATCTCTGGAAAATCTGTGTTTTTTTTTTACAAGTGTTTGTAAACCTCCCCCTTTCTTTCCTACTGTGAGGCGCATTGTCTTACCTCCTTGTATGAAATGCGCCGTACAAATAAAGTTTGATTTGATTTGATTTGATTTATGAGGAGAGACAAAAGAAACTGGCAGGAAAAAAGCAAAATAGCAAAGAAAAGGGAAAACCGAAAAAGAAAGCACCCAAAAAGAAAATCATAGATAGCGGGTCTGAGGAGAGTGTTGTCCCTGTCCCACTGAGTTTGACAAAGAGAGCTCTGAGGATGAGAAAAGTGATCCTGGAAACACAGACCTGTCCGTAGGTGACTTTGTCCTAGTTAACTTTGCAACAAAATACAAAATGAGTATGAGGCTGATGTTCTAATCCAGGTGGGTCTAGTCCTGTGTTCTGAGTCCCAGGCTGTTCTAGCTGGTTCTGATTATGGTCCCATGACTGTGTTCTAATCTAACTGGTTTTATCTGTCATTTGAATGTTAACAAAAACATTTTGAATTATATTATGTTGTATATGATTTTGTTCGGAGTTACTTTCAAGTGTTTAAAAAAATGTGCTTAATTGACCAATCCCCTTGATTCTGTTACTAGTCCGATATTAGTTTTGGAATGTGTGGTTGTCAATCGAGCTGTCAGGATTCTTACTGTTACAACATGTGTTGTTATGGTAGTTTTAAAGTGGAAAAAGTAAGTGGTTCACTTTACCCCCTTGATTTCTCTGGTCTGTCTCACTTTACCCCTATGCTGGGGTAAAGTGAGACACAAGACCACTTTTTTTAAAACAATCATATTTTCACTGCCCTTTGTCCTGAAGATATTCTGATAATTTCAATTGCTAGGAGACATCCTGAATTAATGGAAAATGTGTAAATTTTACTGATATATCAATTTAGCTCGCCTAGAGGAGAGCAAATGTAAAAAATGTCTCACATTACCCCGCTCTCCCCTACATTTCATTCAGCATTATGAGGAGCACGTTCATGCCTCTGTTTGGAGCTGTAAAACTTTTACATAAAAACAAAAACAAGCAGATGTAAAACTGCTTGCAAAGTTGATACAGTCGCACGGAATCTAGTGGCAGCCTCTCAAGGACTGACATCATTACAATTTACATGACTGGCTGGAAGGACAATCCATCCTTTCATGTCCCTGAACTCAAATTAAATGGCTACTGCCTTTAAAGACCACTGGAATCCAAGACTGGATTTACTTCAGAGCAGTCAAAGCGTGATCAAGGTTATTTATTATAGTGCTGAATACAGCTGATAACAGACTCTCAAGATCATGCCCAATGTAAACAAAGTTTTAAAGAGGGTCTGCGACTACAGCTAAAGGTTATTGATATTTGAGCTCAACTGCCAATCAAATTACACCTCTCCCTTCCGTGCTCCTGAACAGGGGTCTTGCACCATTTCAAAAGTAAAATGTAATGCTTTTTAAGACTTTTTTTAAGACCTCAACAAATATAATTTAAGACCCAAAAATGTCACAATTTCTTTGGAATACTCAATTCAGGGGTGCAAACTCATCAGGGATGAAAAAGGTGACAACGATGCGAACCCCCTAGGAGGGTCCGGGGCATGCTCCCCGGGGAATATATTTTATATATAAGAACATTTTGCACATTTTAAAGTTCAATGCATCAATCTGGTGCACTTTGACAATAAAATTATGAGGCTAGATCTATGAAGAACGTTGTGCTGTTGTAAACAATTTTGTGCTCTGGTAACAGTTTAATCATAAACATTCCTGTGTTGAATGTTGCACGGGCACAGGCCAACCCAACCTGCCTCTAGTTGAGCCACAATAATGGCATCCTCCTCCTAAAATTCTCTCATTCTGAAAACAAACTGAAGTAGGAGAGTGGTAAATGTGTTCAGTTGCAGTGAAGCGCCCGGCAGTAGAAAACGGGTCAGTGTTTCAGATTACATAGGGACGTGTGGACAGGGGAGGCAGAGCCTCATAAAAAGTAAAAAACTAAATAAATATGAATATGTATCTACTGATCTGTGCTTTAAATAAAATGTTTGTATGATTCCGATCATTTTTATAATCAAAATCGCTGAATTTGACCATGTCCTGTTGAAACAGAGGCGACTCGCGAGGTGAGGCAGCAACGAGCTGCGCCTCATCTCAGATTGTGCAATCCCTCACACACTGGGTTGAGCACATGCCTTTTGCTTTCTCATTGTTTGTCATCACTGAAATATTTGTAGACACTGTTATTATATGTAGTTTGTATCCATAGAATAGGTAATGTAATGTATTTCACGTATGTGAAGAAGCTTTTTAGTCTTGCTGATCTGTCATAAAACCACAGTGAAAAAAGCACATAGGGGAGGCAAGCGTAACCTCTGCCTCAATGAAGGGGTCATGCGAGAGCCTGGAACATGGTCTTCCAATCCAGTGAAGTGATAAATACATAATGGGAGACCAATGCCAGAGCTAAAAGGTTTGCTTCAAACGACAGGACAGAAGATAACTTTAGCAGCTAAACTCCGGACCAAACTCGCCTGACGGCCATGTATTTTATGTAAATGTTCATTTTTCGGCGTTTTCACGCTTAGATGTCAAAAGTTACCGAGAAAAGACACTGTACTATCCGATAACACCGGTTTTGTAACCAGCAAAAATGGTTGATGCGATTTGCGAGGCGTCTGTCAGCCAACTCTGACTTTAGCACGTTAGCCTACGTTAGACAGCATAACGTTATTGCAGCGTACCAACGTTACACGTTACCGTAAATGCCATCTTAAAAAGGCCGCTCGAAACCAACGCTTTCACCCGAAAGACATGTCTTGTAATACACCTGTCAATTACGGCATTGAGGCAGCTACCTTCCATTTCGAACAGACCAGAAGACTCGAAATAAAAAGCGTGTCATGGTGACATGGGTTGGCCAAACAAACAAGCTTGAAAGAAATATTCATGACAGCTTGCGTTCACAGATTACTTGGAGATACCCAAGTGTGTGTGTGTGTGTGCGTCGAACGGTCCTCACATCAACCACCGCGTAATGGCGACACGCAGCCTGACGTCGGCGTCTGTAGCGACGTACCGTAAACAGCTATTAAATTGCGGAGACTGATTTCACACAATACTAAATTAATCAACTATTAGATGTTTTACGATGCGCCACTGTGCTTTCTCATCGTCATTAAGCGCACCGGCAAAAAAATGAATACCTACAGGAACTTTACGTGAAATTTAAGACAATTTAAGACCTTAATTACCCGAATATTAATTTAAGACATTTTAAGACTTAAGGACCCGCGGGAACCCTGCTGAAGCAACGTGTTGATTGAACGGAATTATTTAAGGCTCGGTCCGAGGCACTTAGTTCGGTTCCTACAGCCAGGACAAACAAACGGTTTTTTTTTAATTTTTTTTAGCACACACAGAACTGACAGCTAGCGAACTGTGAGGAGCAATTGGCTGAATTTGACAAAGAGCGTACTTGATTAGAATCGCAGACCTGACCTTTATTTGACTTTACCGTAACTTAAGCAATCCCCCCCCCCTATTAATTTCCTTAGACAGAAACAATAAACAGCTGATTGAACTTTAATGTTGAAGGAAAGTTTAATAAATGCAATACATCATTGAGCCATCCAAAGTACAGCTTGTGTCCTTAATGGTGTATGGATGATGAACTGTGAGGGGAAACTTGCTTTATTGCTTTGACCGATCAATTAACTTAAAAGGTGCGATTTGTCGCTAAAAAGATCCATCGCTTTTTGTTTCTTACTCACGCAAAAACGCACACAAATACAAACAGATATGTGCGCAAACACACACATACACATACACATGGGTAGCTTCCCTGAAAGGTATTCTACACTCTCATTAAAAAGGATTTTAGAATAAAAAAAAAAGAAAAAAAAAAAAAAAAAGAATCAAGCACAACCTGTGTTTTTATAAAAATAGTCTCGTTCTTTTTTTTTTTTTTTATTATTTTTTTGTCATGATCGATCGGATCACATCCAGTGAAAGTTGGGTTTCCTCAGGTCAGGAGTCCGACCCCGCAAACGCCCTTTTTACCCCCCTCTTCTCCTCCAGCCATAAAAACCCTACCATCCCTCTCTTACAGGCTTGGCTCAGCGCAGGGAGGCGCACCAACACCATTTCGCCCCCGATTAAAAAAACGCTTTGTTTACAGTTACCCACAGACTCGACAGTTCCACTGTTTGTTTTCCCTCTCGCCGCTGGGTGCTGCAGAGGAGCGAGGCTCATCAGCTCTCCTGCTTCTCCCTGACCAGCAGCACGGTGTGCTGCCCCCCGCTGGACACCGACAATACTGCACGCCCCTCCAGCTGCTTGCCAGTCATCTCCTTGGGGCTCCACTCGTCATCCTCTTCTCCTGTGCCCAGCTGCATGTTGGTGCCCATGCCCCAAGCGAACACCGACCCTGATGGACCAGACACACACACACACAAACACGTATGAGTCTTCTTTTCAACCACAAGATGTCAACAGCTGAGACGTGTTCATTTAAAGACACAGTCCGAGATTCTGGCGAAAAGTTGTGGATATTTGAAGCCACTATATTTGTACGAACACAGGACTTTTTATGAGTAAACACACTAAATGGACAGATCCTTGCGTGTTGTTGAGGAGGGTCAAGAAATTGTCAATTACGGCTTCAGAAGCCCTATATGTGATGCTGGTGGTCTTGTGTTCAGGAAAGAAAAAATATTGTGGACACTTTCCTGGGCGTCTTGAACAGGTCAGTAAGGGCGGTCTATCCTTCAAAGAGAAGAGGTAGCGAAAGTGTTCATTACAAAAATGCAGCTAGCTACCATGTTCGCTGTACATACACAAAGTCTTGTGGAGGACTATTGTATACTCTGGTAAATAAAGTTCATCGCTGCCGGCATTCATCTTCGGCCAGACACTGGAAGTTTGTTGGCTACAACTAAATTGGGCTAAGTTCATATAGTCTGATCCTGGCATGACAGAAACTCCCATAACATCAAACCAACAAGCAAAAAAAGATCTTGCTACTAGGGGTGTAAATTGTCATAAACCTCAGCTATGCCAACTACCATATCGCTACGGGGCTCTAAATCTACCTAGTGTACAGCTTGCAGCGCGAGTAACATCACAATAGGCAAATGTCCCATCATTCATTTAAATGGGAAGAGAGGGATAAAAGGCAGGGGGCTGTGCAACCATTTTCACAAGAACACAAACACGATGAGGACAGTGCGTCAGAATTGGACCAGTGATACCAGAGAAGCACTGAGAGCAGAAGTGTCGTGGAATAAGAATAAATAATCAAACTTAACAAGATCAATAGTGTGATTGCTCACGCAAGTAATGAGCAATCACATCAATACTATCAGGATTATGCTTCTAAAGTAGGTCTCAAACAAATGAACTGATATGACAAACGCTATTAACAGACAACAGACAGACAGCACTAGGTAGATCATTACACCACCGAGGCACCATGAACAACAAGAGTCTTGACTGCGATCTTTTGCTGCGGAGAGGAGGCAACCATAACTGATGTTCATCGGAGGAGCAGAGTGGTCGAGAGGAGGAACAGAGCTGAATAATACCATTTAAAATAGACTGGTGCCGATCCAGTGGAGATCCTATAGCGGAGACTGAGTGATTTGAATTCTAGCAGCTACAGGGAGTTAGTGAAGTGTCACCAGCAGAGGAGTTACATGTGTCCTCTTTGGCTGATAAAAGACCAAACACATGCCGCAATCTGAATAATCTGCAGCGGTCTCAAACACACGTGCAGGCAGGCCCGTTAAAAATGCATTGCAATAGTGTAGTCTAGAAGTAACCACGGCCTGCACAGAAGTTGTGTAGCATATTGTGAGATAGGGTCTGATCTTCCAAATATTAGTCTGAACTGACAAGACCTCGAGACAGAAGCTACATGCTCAGAGAAATTAAGGTGGTCATCAATCAGAACACCCAAGTTCCCTGAAATTCCCAGTTCATACAGCGTAGCGAGGAGGTGGTCATGGTTCACTGTGTCAAAGGCTGCCGACAGGTCTAGTAAAATCAGAACTAATGACTGAGCAGAGACTTCTGCCTCTCCTCAGTGGAATGACCACTCTTGAAACCAGACCGTTCACGGAACTGCCCTAGCAAAGTATTCAGAGACAGTAAATCAGAAACTTGGTTGAAGACAAGAATCTTTGACAAAAAGGGGAAACAAATTCTCACAGCAGATGGGTTTCTTTAAGCAAAGGAGCAACCTGAGCCTGTTGGAATGATGTACAAAATGTTCCCAACTGTGTTAAGCATTTACTACATCCAGTCACAACAACAACTCATTATTTCATAACTGACAACTTAAGAATTGTGTGTCAAGAATTGCAGTTTGTAAAATACTGGGCAAGTGAAAGTCACATGCTTTACAATGATCAGTTACTCGTGATCCTTGTGTTATTTGTGTGAGATGTGTCAAAACAAAATCAACATGTTGAATGTAACCCGGAGGCAAGGAACATTGGCTGTAAAAATGCATATTAACCTAAAAGTTCGATCCCTAAATATGACCGATCGATAGTGGATCAGATGACTTAAAGAACGATCGATGGAAAAAACGATATTACGGCACACCCCTAGCACTCACCTCGCTTGGTGACGGCGTAGCTGACGGAGGCTCCGCAGGCCACCACCTGGGCTCCGTCAACACCTGGCACAGGTGTGGGTTCGCTCTTCTCCAGCGCCCCCTCGCCCAGGCCCAGACGCCCGTACTCCGCCCGGCCCAAGCTGTACACCTTCCCTGGTGATCAACAAGAAGGACATCTGGAATCAGCACTGAATGTCATCTGGTATGGCTGATGTAAGTTCTCTGATCAATTCTGATGTTTTAACATTTGCCCTGTATGTATTATACTTCTAGATAAGAAACGAGGTTTGGATTTTGTGTTGGGGGACATCATGAATCTCCAGACAGTATTGATCTTTAATGATTGCTGGACTGCATTTGTAGCATATCCGTGGTGTACATTAAAGCCCTATAGTCCAGCTGATGATTTTAACATATGAAATGTTTTAACAACCAACATTCAAGAACAGTTCTAAATACACACACACACACAAAAAAATAAAACCTGGCTTCTGCCTGATTTTCCAACTATGTGTAAGGTTCCCTCTGGTGTAGTCTTTAGAGATCGAAGAGCTTTGTTCCCTTTGGTATGTACCAGATTCTACAGCTCACAGTACCTGCTCTAAAGCATCAGTTCAGCAGGCCGGCAGTTCACCCACACACAAATATCATCAAAGCTTCCATTTATTTGTTAGAAAATATGAACTATGTGGAGAACGTGTTATTTACTGCAGCCAGAACTCCCGGCCAAGCTGCAGGCTTAAATTACCTTCGGAATCCATGCAGACCGTGTGGTGCTGTCCTCCTGAGAAGCCGACCCAGGCGGTGGTCGAGTTCTTAAAGGCCGTCAGCTTCACAGGTGTGAAACACACATTTGTGCTTTGGGTTCCTGACAGAGATACCACAGTCATGTCAACAAGAAAGGTACTGAAAGCCTGCAAAGCATATGTTTACTTACATGCATCATTATCATCAGTTCATTGAATTAAGACGATTTTCCTGTTACCGAGTCTTTAGTTTGTATTAGGGATGCACCGATACCGATACCAGTATCAGTATCGGTGCCGATACTTCGTTAAAATACTCGTACTCGTTGTTGAATTGCCGATACCAAGCACCGATACCACTCATCAGTATTTCACTGCATCAAACTGGCCGGGCTATGCTGACACAAAATGTGATTTATTGTCCTACCTGTCCTACCATTCTCTGCCAGACTAGTAAGTAGCTTATTTGCAGTCTTGTGTTGCATTTGCTTGATGTTTGACTGTGTTAGGAAAGTTTGTCATAGTGTCAAAGTATTTCAGTATACAGGTTTCGCTAAATTTAGCTGCTAGCATCTCGTTAGCGACTAGCAATTCCGTTGTGCTGCCTTAACGGCGATTTGGGCTCATTTTAAGATAAATGACGACGACAGGAGTAAGGCACAGTGTAAGATCTGCACTGCTACGGTGTCGAGGGGCGGAAAGGAAAGTACTCTGTTTAACACAAGCAATTTGATTAAACATCTGAAGACGCACCATAGTGCTAAGTACACAGAGTTCACTGATGCTAGTGGCGCAAGACCGAAGCAACCAATCTTAACTGACGTCTTGCAAAAGAAAAAAACGCGCACGCACACACAGAGAGAGAGAGGTAGAGAGAAAGACTGTGCCACATAGGTTAAGTGATTGTGTACTTGAGCAGGAGATTCTTCTGATACTTTTGTAACTGAAATGTGCTCTTGTGCTAATGCAGTAATAGTTCTGTTCACTTTTTGTTAAGCAGACTGTGTTGTTAACTATGCAGCAAATTGAATTGCCTTTATCTGGTTATATTTGCATTTTGTCTAATGTGATGATATTGTCTGTTTGAAGGCTTTTTTTGTGTGTTAAAACCAGAAAGCTCTGTTTATTTTTGGCTTGGGATAGCCTTCTGTTAATTTTGTACTATAGGCTTGACATAATCTGCAGAGGATAAAATAAAATCTGCCTCCAAATTAATTGCACTTTCATGGAGACCAAATCTAAGAAGTATCGGTATCGGTACCGGCAAGTACACAAATAAAAATACTCGTACTCGTATCGGTTTGTAAAAAAGTGGTATCGTGCATCCCTAGTTTGTATGAATTATAATTTAGGGGCAACAAAATAATGACAAAGATTTGACAGATTGCAGAAGGGGAGCGGTTATGAGTCACCTAGCTGATGGTAATTTGAGAGGCCGAAGCCGTAGACGTGGCCATCTTTTGACACGGCGAAGGTAGAGTAGGCACCACAGAAAGCATCTACGAAACGGACCTTTCCCCGGGAATGGACCATGACCAGCTGTGGCGTCAGCAACCTCCCTATACACACAAGCGCACACACACACACACACAGCAGAGAGATGAGGATTTTAGGCATACAGGATGTCCCATGTCGGAGAGCAAATGATGTGAGCAAGCTGACAGCTGTGATGACCTATATACAAAACAGCCAACACCAGTACAAATGTAATATATTTGTGGAATTAGTATAAGCCAGTGTACAATTGTGCAACAGTAGCATTCTCTGAAGACAAATACAGCAGGATGCACAGGTTTTGGCTCTCGTGCACAAACTACAATTACATTTTTTTTTGTAGTTTTCTTAGTTAACATTAAACACACAAAAAGTGCATTCACATATTTGCCTTAAAAAAAAAAAAAGAAAAATCAAAAGGATATGTAATTTGCCCACGGGTGCCCAAACATTGGCCTGCAAGTACAGTGGCAAAAGTATCCAACGCCCCTGAAAGTCATCACCATTACAAAAGATACTTTGCACATCAATCCATTCCAAATTTGCCCAATCAGAATTATTATTGCAGACAGTTATGCTCTAGTATATTTCTGAAGGCAATGTAAGGTCTAACACTAAAATTAGTTAAATAAAAACTCAAATACTTGCATAAGTATTCAAACCCCTGTGCATTTAAGTTCCAGATTAAGGCAGACAAATGATTCCGTGACTTACTTGACCACAGTGGTTGAAGTAGAGAACCCCCCTAGATATAATAATCACTCCATCTAAGGGTCATCCGCTAGGTTGTGAAATAACAGAGGAAATGAAGACTCAAGAGACAAGGTCAAAAGTTCAAATGTGAGGAAAGGACTCCCAAGAAAATAAAGTGGTTTGATGTACAATTGAGCACCATTTGATCCATAAGAAGAGTGGAAATTGCATCAAACCACTTAGATGCTTGGTAGTAAAGGCTGACCCCCAAACCAAGGAGGAAGATATTAACTGGGGAGAGGTGTCACCACAGTGCAGCCATCACGTATAACAGTGATGCACGTATAACAGCACACATTCTTAAGAGCCATCCATAAATCTGTGGCACTACAGTCCAGGAAAGCTATCCCGTCAACCTAGGTGAGCTATATAAATATAAATTCTCCCAAGAACAATAAGGAAAACACACTGCAGAATGATGTCCAAAGCTAGTACGGTCTCCCTTAAAAAGACTTAAGGCTGTTATCGCAGCAAAAGGTTTCTCTAACAATTATTTATGTATTAATGGGGTTGAATACTTTAGTTTTTTATCGATTTATTTTCACAGCGCAAGTGTTCGCAATGAAAATACAGATTGGAAAAATGTGTATCTTTTGTAAACCAGTGATGACTTCAGGGGGGGTTGAATACTTTTGCAAGCCACTGTATATGTGGGGAAAATAGGGTGTCTGTGTCTACGCACCCAATCCCAATCTGCCTCCACGGTTGGCGAAGCACTCCGCCACTCTTCCCAGCTGCCCCTGATCTCCGCAGCCCGAGGAGTACAAGTCTCCACCCTGAGTTAACATCACCAGGTGATCGCTGCCTGCAGCCGCACAAGGGCAGAGACGAAAGAGAGCAGAATACCGTTATCATTATTGCTCAGCACCTGACCTGGGCTGTTACGTACCTACACACACTCAAGCGGAGGGAGCTTCAGTCATACAGAACCACTTCATATTTCATGGTGCAAAACATTTGCAAGTCAGTCCTTGCCCTGCACGGTTATATTCACTTTGGTACAACAATAATTTTGATATATATGTGTGTGTGTGTGGGGAGGACAAAAACAAAACAAACATTACCTGATGCAATTTTCACCACTGGCTGGTTAATGGAAATTTTCACAGGGATGGTCGACTTTTTCATTGGTTCCAGCAGTCCAATGACTCCATTGTTATCCTAGAACCCAAATTGTCAGTCAATATCTAGCGGATACAGCATTTGAGTCCAAATCCAGCTGCTAAATACAAGGTCTGGGGGCTACTAGATCTAGCATTCAGCTTCTTAATGGTCTGGTGGTCGATCATAACACAAGTCAAGAGTGAGTGCGAGAGAGTGTGTGTGTGTGTCCTTGCTCTGTCCAACTGACCCTGAAGGAGCCCCAGATATAGACGGTGCCGTTATCTGTGAGGGCGGCGGTGTGGCTGTCCCCAGCCGACACCTGCACCACGCGCTCATCCAGCTCAACCATGGCGGGCGACATCTCGGAGCCCTCCTCTGCCGTGTCCCAGCCCAGTGCGCCCTCGTCGTTACAGCCAAACGTGTAGACCTGCAAGACAGGGCGAGATTCAAACATGAACGTGAACTCTGTGCTATACAATTACAAACAAGTATTTCGTCCGCCCGTTTCGAACCTTATATTTAAAAACCTCAGGATGTGACCTTTAACTATCCAAGAACACGCTTAATCGATCAACAGGAGTTTTCCAAGGAGAGCTTTTACTAAACACTTCTCTTTGCCATTTACACCACTTCGCTGGGCCCTATCATCCGCTCGCATGGTTTTTCCTATCATTGCTATGCCGATGATACTCAACTGTTTCTGTCTTTCCCTCCTGAGGACACCACTGTCTCGGCGCGGATCTCGGACTGTCTTGCTGATATATCCACATGGATGAAAAACCACCACCTTCAGCTGAACCTAGCCAAAACGGAACTGATGGTCTTTCCAGCCAAACAGGCCATCCACCACAACATCAGCATCAATATTGACTCCTTGTCTCTTGTTCCATCCAAAACAGCAAGAAACCTCGGGGTCATTATTGATGACCAACTGACTTTCACGGACCACATTGCCTCTGTCTCTAGGTCCTGCCGCTTTGCGCTATTCAACATCCGCAAAATCAGGCCGTACCTAACCCAGTATGCCACCCAGCTGCTGGTGCAAACCTTGGTGAATTCCCGCCTTGATTACTGCAACGCCCTCCTAACGGGCCTACCGGCTTGCGTGGTGAAACCACTACAAATGATCCAGAACGCGGCAGCGCGTCTGGTGTTCAACCAACCGAAGAGGGCACACGTCACCCCGCTTCTTATTGACCTCCACTGGCTGCCTGTAGCTGCTCGCATTAAGTTCACGTCACTTATGCTTGCCTACAGAGTGCTTGATGGTTCTGCTCCCACCTACCTAAATGCTCTTGTAAGGGCAAATGTTACACCCAGGATGCTGCGCTCTTCTAGTGAGCGTCGTTTGGCACTGCCGTCTGTGCAAGTACGGCAGTCCAGACTATTCTCATTTGTAGTTCCACGTTGGTGGAATGAACTACCCAGCACTACCAGAGCAGGGGCGTCCCTATCTACCTTTAAGAAGCTTTTGAAGACCCAACTCTTCAGAGAGCACTTCCCGTCCTAACTGGCACTTCGACTAGTGCGTAACTTGCAATTACAGCAGTTACATTTCTGCACTTCTTTCTTTCTTTTTTATTTCATTTTGTTATATTTCTTATGTAAAGTAGTATTTATTTATTTATTGTTACACCAGGTTCTATTGCTCGTAGCTTGAATATTCTCTCCCTTGTACGTCGCTTTGGACAAAAGCGTCTGCTAAATGACTAAATGTAAATGTAGATGAGAGCCACTTTTCTACAACTGCTGCATACAAGCTCTTCGGGCGCTACTGAAACACACATGTACACACTACCAGTAGCAGCTTGTGACTAGGGAAATAGGTGGGGCTGCCAAGTTTAACACACAAGTTCGATATTTTGCAACATGCTGCACATATATAAATGTGCTGCTTGACAGAACACTATATGTGCTTGCTTGATTTCACCATTGGGTGTTACTCAAATGATGATTGGCAGGTGCTAATACGAATAATTAATATGGACTGTTCCAGTGTCTCAAGTTGTTTTGAAAGGAGCATTGTCGAACACTTATTGTTGGTTTTGTCATATGTTTGTCTGTTCATGCACTTTTTTAAATTCATCTTTTTTGATGAAGTATGTGCTCCTGAGCTAAACCAATCATTTCAACTTGTAGTAGGCTATGCACCAACAGTCACGGTGAAGGACCATCTACAGCTCAACATGATAAAATTAACATCAATTTAGTAAGGAAAAAATAAATAAAAAACCTACTGCACTCTCAAAAATCAACCATCAGTCTCATTCACCAAACATATTGCTCAAGCAGTTACATTTTTTTAAGGACCAATGTGTAATAAATTGACTGTACTAAATCATAAAATGAACATATCATCAGAGATTTAGGGGCCGTGCTAAACTGAAATACTGGCTTCTCTGGCAACAATGCTACAGCTCTGTTTGTGTTTTGGCCTGTGTGATTCCGCCCACTGCCCATTTCTCAAGCACCATTTCGACACCCAGGTTGCCAGATAAGACCGTTAATACCGCCATGAAAGTAAGCGAAAGAACTGGACCAACAGAGCCAAAAAAGCTTCTGCATCCTTCTACAAAGCTGCATGACCAGGGACTGCTAACGCAGTGGTTCTCAAACTTTTTCTGTCATTCCCCACTTTGAACAAGGGGGCCTTTTCAAGCCCCACCTGTCCCTCATCGCTCTAAATCTTAATCAATAACAAATAACATCAGCTCAGAAATAGAGAAAATAGAGCGAGAGAGAGAGAGAACGGTGATGCACACGGATAGATCACATGTAGCGACCGGATCAAAGTTATGTTACTGTACCGTTGAAGTCTGTGCAACCAGTGTGGAGAATAAATCCTCGGGCCAAATCAAGTTGCCATTCATTTGCTATTCAAACGCAGACTGAAGGGAAAGGGAGATAACCCCGGAGTTTAGAATATAGAACACTTCGGCCCTGGAGCAGTAAACAAAAGTCTCCCCTGTAATTTCCGACTACGACTAGCAGGAAAGTGTAACAGGCTAATTAATACAATACAATACTTAATAGGCTAATTCATACAATATTTCTTTGTTTGAGTGTAGTTGTTTAGTGCGATGGGAGTGTATGATCGTTATTGTCTATAAAGGAAGGCATTGCAACGGGAAAATCTCCCATTCATCGCGTCCCACCTGTCACGTCTCTGCGCCCCACACTTTGAGAAACGCTGAGCTAAGGTTACCTAACCGTAACTTATTTAGCATGGCTACTAGTAGGGATGGGCATTTAAAATAATTTCAACATTCCAGTTCTCATACCTCACTCTCTGGTAGGCTACATACAGCTGGGTTAAAAAAGGCAACAAATATTTGAGAAACAGGTGGTGAAGTTATCCAAGTAGGGCTGGCGAAAACAGTCGTGTTTAAAACCGCTAATGTATGTACCAGAGGAGTGGACAGGCCTTGACTGTTCACTACTACGGCGACTACCAGCGTGAAATATACAACAGAAACTGCAAGTTTGACTAAAATGTACTTGTAATGTAATTACTCTATATGTTGAACAAATACTGAAGTCCAAATAGAGCAACAATACTCACACCCCCCCCCCCTGCGCATACATACGAGCCGCGACTGCATAATCCACTGCACACTTATTTAAGCACACAATAGCAGCAAAACAACAGATCTGGTTCCAAAACCGTCCCCCAGTCTGTTCACTCTGTTTGTACTCAGCAGTGCTTGCGCTGATCGGTCTGCTCACCTTTCCGGATTCTCCCAAGCACACAGTGTGCATCCCCCCGGCCACAGCCTGCAGCACCCCCTCGGGCAGGTTGACCAGGGCAGGCTTCTTGCGCTCCATCACGTCCTCGCCCAGGCCCAGCTGGCCCACGTCTCCCTGGCCCAACACCAGCACCAGGCCCTTCTCCTTCCCATGGCTTCTGTGTTGCACCGCCGCTGACTCTTCCCCCTCTGGAGTGACAGTAGTTCCTAAGAGTCAGACAAATCCATGAGACAAGAGAGGACGCTTGGTGGTGCACGTGACATTTTAAAGTTTTACAACATGACAGTTTACATGTGTTACAGGCTGCACATATTTGAAATGGTATGAAAAGGTTGTTTTAAGATTAGAATCAGAAATGGGGTTATTGCAAAGTAGGTTTCCACATTCAAGCAATTTGTCTTGGTTGTGTGGCGCAAAAACAAGTACACTATGCAAAAGGGGGCAAGACAAAGACAACTGACCATAAAAGAAAGATGCAAGACGAATAATTAGAAGGGAAAGGAACTATGGCTAACCTTTGACCTTTTTGGTCTGTTTTGATGGTGTTGGAACATCTGATTTCCTCTTGGCAGGCTTTCTCGCAGGCATGACTGATCACCACCTGTAGACAGAAGGGCGGACAAATGTAGGAAGAGCCACTGTATCAGCCGTCACGTGAAGTTAAACAATAATTAACTCATTAGAGAGTTAACTAATCGCAAGGCATCGCTAGATTACTGAATCGATTTTTAAACTCTGCAGGCGTATTTGTCCCTAGGTAACGTTAAATCCGCAGAGGTGTCTACAAATATCTACTTCACGTATGGACAGGTCACCAACAAATTCAAGTGTTTGTCGCGACAATATGGGTTAACAATAACATCAGCCGTTTTTACAAACGTTTCACAGCCAGCGTTGTCTAATATCCACAGCATTTGCTTTGCTGCCAAAGCAAATGTGCTAAGCAGCTTCTATGGCCAAGTTCAGTCAATGAATGGCTTTGTGCTGGTAGACAGCTGTTCACATGTGCGACGTGCGGTGTCGAGAAATGGTATGTGCCCCGATTCTTAGTTGACGGAGTCACCAATGTTGCGAACAACCTACTTGCTAGCGTCAACTTACATCCAATAATATACACAATTACCATTTACTTCAGCTACTTTGGACATTTGCTCACACTGAAAGCCATCCAACAAGCCGGTTTCTTCCGCTAATACGTTAAAGAAGCTGGGGATCAAATGTAACATAGGGAACCACTTCTATCTCCCCAGTTCAAACAGGGATACTAGCATAGGATTGCTAGATAGCTAACCCGCTAAATTTTTTAAACAGACCCCTTCGACGGAACGTCCGGTTCTGAAAGCTCAATTCATTGAACTTAGCTAAGTTTGCTTGGACATGTATGGTACTATAACACAGATATACTATATTAATTTATATTAAACAGCCGTAACAAGAGCTAGGCCTATAAGCCAACATTACACCAACGTAAAAAAAAAAAAAAAAAACCCATTTCTGCGGGTGAAACTTTACATGAGATTTGCTTGCTTGCTGAGAAGAAGCAACGACTGCCGACACGACTTTTGCTAGCTAGCCAGCTAGCAATCGGCCACCCACAAATTTGACTGACAAATTAACGTTAAAAACACAATGACACCCAGATTATTTTAATAACATCCGAGCGAATGTGATATTTCTCCAAAGCCACTGCCCCACTTACCAGTACTCTGAATGAATAAGAAATTACACCCTCAGGCCACACAGACGCCAAGGAGTTCTGGATTCCAAGCTACTTTCTTAGCACCTTGGTGGAGCCGGAGCATGCACCAGAGAGTAAATGCATGCATGTTAAACTACTTCTTTTGACGAATCGGCGCGACCGTGGTTAGAGGTCTTTTGTAGTGCGCCACCTTGTGTAAGGGAGTAGAATATAGAGCACCTTGACTTCATGCACATCTGTCCTGTTGATTTTCATGAGATGAAAAATGGAGATAAACCGGCCTAATGTCAGATACCAGAAACAGTGCAGTCGTATGTTATCTGAGGCATAGACCACTCATCTCATGAGTGCAGAGTTAATCATGTAAATACAATTCTTACTATTTCAATCTCCCTTCCCTAAAGGCCATGCGATCGCTGTGGTAACAGAATGACATTTAACAAGGGAAAACATTGATGCCACTCATCATAATATGGCACCTACATATCTGAGTTAATTACACATGATCACTAGCAATAACAACCAATAACAATGAATTTATTTCTCAAGTGCAAGCATATTCAGTTGATTAGAAACATACTCAGTTTGATACACAACACGAGCATCTTAATACTTAAAGCATTTAATTGGGATTTTGAGATGACTTTACAGCTAATGAGTGTTACCGTCAGTTACTGAAATATTACTGTCATATTAAAAAAAAAAGAAACATACATCTCTAAAATAGAATAGGTACATTTTCATATTCCCATTCTCGTAGTTCTCATAGAATCATACACTATTTTGTGCTTAAAAAAATAGCAACCTATATCACATTTATTATATTTAAAATATTTTTCCAAATAAAAGGAAGACCAGATATACACAGTCAGTTTAATCTACAGAATCAATCTATACATCAGAACACTTTCTCATCTACTGGCCTTGAATCATGAGACAAACTTCACAAGTAGAGAAAAATAAGTATGTTCCTGCCGAAATGGTTTCCCTGTCTGTCATTCAGCTCACAAGGTAATACAAATTAATTTCACAAAGTGTGCTCTGTAAACCCTCTTATTCAGTCATTTGCTTCATCTGATTCAAACATACACGTTTCAGTGTACTTTAGGGTATAGGCTGTACATTCTGACTAGTAAGTCTGTACTAATTAGTCTGCTAATTTCAGGTTGAACACATTTGTGGACCTTGTATTTAAGGGCTGAACAGAACAGAGCAATGCATTTTTAACATGGAATAAACCTGATCTATACTTCATTATATGACAGCAGTGATATGAAATTTTCTTTATGTGTCTGCATGACATGGGTTTTAAAACATGTAAAAACTAAAAACAAAAAGAGGAAAAAGTGCAACTAAAATAAAAATGTTAACATCTATCATCCCCTTTGTTTTCTTAACTGTTGGCTAAAATGGCAACTGTAACATGGCAACCTTTGAAGGTTTCATAGTAGAGACTGAATGAAAGGCCATAAGGATGTGTTCAAAATGAAAAAAAAAAAGATTTGACAATTACAGTCATCTTATGATAATAACTTTCCAAACTGTCAGTCTAAGCGACACATATTACAACAACCTATACACACATACACATATAAACACGCATCCCAGAGCTCGTGCCTCCCCGCATGAACATCCTTGCAGTCCTTCGGACTCCCCATGCCCATTCTCTTCATGGCAACTGGTAACTAACACTTATTATTACTGTATGCTTTATTACTGTATTGTCACCATAGACATTATTGTCATTATTATCATCATTATTACTATAACTGTGAATAATTTTATTACAGTGCCACAGAGCGATATAACTGTGCCAGACCAAGTAAAAGCTGAAAGAGAGAGAGAGAGAGCGAGAGTAAACAGTGGTCTCCTTGACCCTCCCAAACTGAGTGGACCAGGGGGGGAGGAGATGTGTCTGCTCCCTGAACTGCTCCCTGAGGACTGTAGCAGGTGTGAGTGAAGCGCCACACGTTTTGTCCCTCTTCTTGTGTAATGGTACAGTCCCCCCTCCCCTCCAAAAGCCACATTAGTGTCTTGGCACATGACTGCCCCCGGGTGGCCGGGGAGAAATACTGCATGTTCCTCTGGGCTCGACCTGGCTGCCCCCCGCCCCTCCTTGCTTTTAGTTAATATTTACACATGAGAGCGGATGGGACTGTCGAGTGTTAGTTTTTGCTTTAAAGTGGTGGTCCAGGTTTCCCTGTTGGTCTGTACAGTACATTCAGAAACGCTAAAGGCAGTCCAGAGAGAGAGAGAGAAAGAGAGAGAGAGAGAGAGAGAGAGAGAGAGAAAGAGGTGGCACTAGGACCCTGAGGCTCCAGCGGAAATGCACATGTCTTTTCCTTGTTGCCTTTCACCAGGTAAGTGCTTCATAGTCCAGTTTTGCGAGGAGGCTAAGGCCGATGAAACCTACAAAACAGGAACAAGAACAGAAAACCTCTGGTTTAGAAGTCACATATTTGTGAAGCGAGTTGAATTCCTTCAGCTGGCATCTTTCATGCATATCTCTACTGCCATGTGTAAAGCATTACAGGACTGGCAGCAGGGGCAGCGTGACCGATACCTGGGCCGGGGACAAAATGATTTTCAAAGGCCCCCGGCCCCCACTCCAATTAAAGTAAAAAAAAAAAACGCTTGACAGCAGTCTTAGAGTATTAAACTTGGAATATTAAAGTCAACTTGACTTTCATTCAAAAACACTCAAAATACAGGCTTATATGAAATCATAATTAACTCATTAATCATAATTAACACATAATTAACTATTTACTCATACCATAATAATCACTTCCTAAATTTAACTTAGTAAATGTCAAAATGATGAGTTTCTTGACAAGATGCTGTGCCAGCTGGCTCTCTACTGAAAGCCGTACCAAACCATCAATCTGTCTTGAGACATGGTCGAGCGCAATTAGTTTCATCTTACTTTTATTAGCTAGCTGTTTAGTAGGCTACTGTACATAAGGACCACATGTTGACTAACTGTGGCAAACATAACAATGTTCCACCTTGCTCTTTTGATGCCTCAGCATGTCTGTCTTGTTTTAGAAACTTACCCATTCACCCCCTTGCCTATAATGTCATTTTTTTTTCTTTTTCTTTATTTTCATTTTACTTATAAGAGTAAAGATTTGTGAGTTGTGAGGGGGTAAACCATTTTGCAATTTAATAGGGGGACATGTTATGATATTGATAATGTAATGACATGATAAATGAATTATCAACAAGTATCATGTATTCAAAACAAATAATGCAAACACTTCCTGAAAACAAACAAGTCTGTCTAAATATTACACTAGTCGATGGGCAACATTTATCATTCTCTCTCCTGGGCACCCCCTGGGCTGGACATTGGACAAGTCCTCTGGTTGTCCCCCCAAAATGCTACTTAACTGACTGACCAAGCTAAATATGCAAGCTACTTGCATGTGGCCTTGTGTCACTAGGAATACTGATAGGATACCTTGTGTAGATTCGGCTCTCCTCATGGACTTCCATCTCTGAGCTCTTGAACTCGTTCAGCTCTTTCCGGATGGCAGCCTGTAAAAGATGGGGAGGTTTTGAGCCACAGTTGAATCGTGTGCCCATCCATTAACAGTGGCAACAGTTACACCCTTGATTTGTTGATGAGAATTACACTGGGAAAGAAATATGCCAGTAACTTCCACAGCAAGGATTTAAGGATTTAATAGCCGTCGGCATACTGAGGGCGAGGGATTTGTTCTCTGCTAAGGCCAAGGGTTCCCTCAGCCCAGTGCACTGGATGCACAGGCTATGGGCCTGATTTACGGCTTGCTTTTGATTCATGTTGATATTTTGTCTTGTTTTATTGTTTTATTCATAACTCTTTGCAGCAAGCCAGAAATATTGCTAAGGACAGGGTTACAAACAACAGCTGGAGGGAGAGGGGAGATAGAGAGAGATAGAGAGAGAGAAAGAAAGAAAGAAAGAAAGAAAGAAAGAAAGAGAGAGGGAGAGGGAGGGAGCGAGCAAGGGAGAGAGAGCCTGAGTTTTGCTCTCTCACACACACACACACACACACACACACACACACTTACACATGTCCTTGTCACCTTAGATTTTCTGTGCTAAACAGTGAACCAAAGCAAACTGGGTAAATTGCAGTAGGGACAAGAGTGAAGTAAATAAGAGCAGGTTTGCTTTGACAGATGGGAAACAAACCAGCGAGGGGAACGTCAGGGCGAATATCACAGCTGACCTGACCTGACCCCACCCGACACACAGAGTCAAACGGGAGTGATATAACCTCATCACCCTCCCTCCACACTCCCTGTGCCCTTAACGCTTAACTTAACTGCACTTTATGGCGTTTGTTGTGTCAGATGGGAATTCAACTTTTGGAATGACCTTTGAGACACATGTTCAGTGGCTTTGCCTTGATATACTGGATTGTAATCTACCTCATTTGTAAAGGACTTTGGATAAAAACATTGTAAGCTCTGGCATGAATGTGAATGTAAATTAGCATTTCGCCCACACACTGGCCAGCTCGGTCACATATGGCCTACATACAGTAATCCATAAGTCATCCGTCTGAGTTCTAATATTGGTGCTAATCTCCACCTTGTCTGCAGGGGTGAGCTTGGTCCAGGGCTTGTCTGCGCGCCGGTCGTACTCATGTGCGCTGGTCACTTCCACGTACTCATGGAATCGAAGGATCCTCCTGGCCTGGAGTTCAGTAACGGTGGGCCTCTGGCTCAGCTGAAGAAGAGCAATGTAAACGTTAACGCAAACATGCATAATTCAACACAAGGCTTCATCCCCCAGATGAGCGCTCTGCTAGGCTGGACTGGCACGATAAGGCAAACAATTAAACAGCAAGCAATCATGGCCGGTGTTTGTATCTGCCGGTATGCTCCATAATCCTAATGAACATGCTGCCACGGAGAAGCAAACGCTTTCATTATTCCCCAGAGCAGATGTTCACTATTTAATGCCTGCCTTGCTTTAACTCAACCCACGAAAAATACTGTGAATTGCAAACATGCCCACTTTAGAGAACTCACAGAAAGTCACGCAAACTTTCAATTGGTTCTTCATATGTACTGAGCTGATATTAATCACCCTTTTACTATGCCTTTTTAGTGATGCTTCCACACCTTAAATTAAAAAGACCCCTGGTCAGGTCATGTCTCCAGGTGGGCTTACCTTCCTGGTGAGCCTGCGTTTGATCTCGCGCACTTCCGCCTGTCTGTCTGCGTGGTTCTTGGCTGGAGATGAAAGACACACACACCTCTGGTCAGCTAACATGAACCCACAGGACGTGGCACCCAGTGCAAGCACAGCAGTCAACTGAGCAGAATATGGGGTATCACGCTGTGAGAGATGAGCAAGCAACAACAGAGCCCGCTTTGGCAAGGGAGGGACGGCTAAAGCGTTCTATTCACGCACGGATCATTTATGCCCATCACTGCTGCAGATCTTTATTAGATCTCAAACTTCAGTGGCCTGCACTGGATCATTTCCCGAGTTCTGAGCCTCGGTGGCACAGACGCACTGCTGGCAGCGGTAAGCCCATCGTGCTGGAGGGACTTAGGTCCTAATCCATCAGGTTGTGCAAGGCACCTCTGTGTGCTGGAGGAATATGGCCTCTTTTAACACCACCTAAACAACAACAAGCTGGGCTCATAAGAGGCATGCCATACCATGGAGAACTGGCTCCTCATTAGCAGAAGAGAGAGGAGCTCACTTAAGCCTGAGGTTAGTGGAAGTTCATGCAATATGCAGGAAGTGAGAGAGGGAGAAAAGGGAAGGGGAGAGAGGGAGGGCGGGAGAGAAAGAGGGAGGGAGGGAGCGGAAGAGGGAATGGACTCCATGAGTGATTGAATTATTGATTGGGCGAAAAGAAAAGACAAACACTGCAGTGAGCAGTGGTCCATCATAGCAGAGGCTGAGTGAAGGAGCATAGGCACAACTGTTAGAGACAGGAGGAATGTGTGTATGTATGTGTGTGTGTGTGTGTGAGAAAGCGATACAGAGAGACTGAGTGTGCGTGTGTGTGTGTGTGTGTGTGTGTGTTGAGATGGCATGTTTAGGTGTGCGTGAGGATACAGTACATCCAGAAAATATTTAGGCCTCCCTCACATCTGGTTGTGCTTAAAAAAAAAACTAAAAAAAAACTATACATTTAAGCTATGCAATTTCATTGAAAATGATAGTAAATGAAACTATACATTCATACTACTATAGGTTATACTAGCATCGCTACCCTACACTCACTTCCCGATTACAACATAGGTCTTCCAGCTAGACAGATAACAAACGTGTAAAAGCACAGTAGCCTACATCTAAAGTACATTTTTTGATTAGACATTTGATTTCACGATGATCAAATTGATGAAACCGAATCTAGAAGAAATACAATGGAAAACACGGAATCTAGCAAAAATGAATACGAAATTTGGCAAAAATATAAAATAGATTTCATAGGGTCCTAGTTCATGTAGCAGAAGTCTTCTAAGCAGAGAGGGGAGGGTAAATATATCAAACAGATACTGCCTATGCAGGAGGGGAGGGGAGGGAGGGAGAGAGGGAGAGAGAGAGAGAGAGAGAGAGACTCACGTTGAAGGATGTTTCTCTGCTCCAGCTCCTCTGCAGAAGGCCGCTGGCTCAGGCGTCTGCAAACACATCATTAGTGTTCATCATCATTATTATTTCACACTCTATGTGTGTGTGTGTGTGTGTGTTGTGTGTGTCTGTGTTGTGTGTGTGTGTGTGTGAGAGAAAGAGTCAGCTATTTTTCTGCACTTCTGAAATGCAGTGGTGTATGAGATTTGCATGTGTGACAGAGCATGTGCATGCTTGACTATGCATGTAAACGTTGGCTATGTTCACACTACGAAAGGGCCCAACATCCGATTGTTTTGTTCCCTGGCAGAGTGAACTGCACCAATCACATGGGATCGAAATCTTTTCTATTCTGTTTTGGGCCACTTCCACGTGCAGTGCCACCTCAGTCGGAACAGTTATATATGGGAATCTGTGCGACTTGTCACTCTAGCTCGACATTCATCACAATTATGTGCTGGCAGGAGTCACTCTGTGAAAATAAACAGGGGAGGAAGCACACACACTCGCACACACACACACCCCCCTCTGTACAGTAGGAGCCATTGCTCCAAAACAAGCCATAATTAAAAATGGGGCTTTCTTTGTCATCAGATTGGAGCAATACATCTGAATTGAGCACTAAAGCCATGTGTATGCATTTCATACCAAATCACCAATGTACTGAACACACACACACACACACACACACACACACTACATGCATCTGAATTTGTGATTCATGTGTGGAGAAAAAAATGCAACTCTCTGATTGTATGTTTGTGAGTGGGTGTGTGTCTCACCATGTGTGCATGTGTGTGGGCATGTGTGTGTATTCATGCATGACTGTGTGCAATTTTGTCAGTATTTCAAACGTGTGTGTAGGTTTACCCCAATCACCACGTGTGTATTTACTATTTACCATGTGTGTGTGTGTGTGTGTGTGTGTGTGTGTGTGTGTGTATGTGTGTGTGCGTCCATGTGTGTGTGACCGAGAGTGCTACCTCGTCAGCGCGGTACCGATCTGTGCGCGGAGGGACTCCCACTGTTCCTTGCTCTGCCATGAGAGGCCGGTGTGCTCGGCGCGGGCTGGCCAGTCTGGTCCTTGCTGCCTGTCCCTCACGGTTCTCTCCCTCTCTCTCTCTCTCTCCCGCTCCCTCTCCCTCTCCGCGTGCTGCCACTCCGTGGCCGATGTCCGGCTGCTCAGTTTCAGCGCCAGAGTGTCCTTCCGCTTCACCCGGCTCGCCAGCGCACCTACACACACACACACACACACACACACACACACACACACACACACACACACACACACACACACACACACACACACACACACACACACACGCACACGCACACACACACGCACACACACAGACATGAAAGCATATACAATTGGTCAAGCATGGAATTGACAGATGTTATAGCATTTTTATTTCCAAAAATTAAAAAATATTGTTGACAATTATATTCAATTTGAATGGCCTATGCTAAAACGTGTGCTGTCTGGTGCATGGACATGTATTGTGATCCCTCCATCCTCATACAGATCAGCCACAGGGCTTGTTTATTTAACATGCCATTAGCCTTTTGGATACTGTCCAGACTCGACAACTGGCTAACTAGCCCACTTCCACTCCCCTGCATATCCGACTTCTCAGAAATCAATGGGAGTCAATAGGAGTGTGCAGTCTAGACAGTGGATCACTTTATATATACCCAGGCGGTATTGGCATTTTTGTGGGAGCGCTCTCAAACTAAAACAGCTAGACTCTTTTAAGATATATACATACTGGGAGGGTCCTCATCCTCCTCATCCTCGTCCGAGTCTTCATCCTTGTAGAGAACAGGCCCATCTGAGTCGCTTTCCTCCGCCGTTCGGTGTAATCTCTCGTCTTCGTCATCCTCGTCTTCCTCCTCGCTGCTGTCCCCCCCCTCTGGGATGACGCTTACGCTCGGCTCCCCCACCATGCAGCGCCGGCTCCGAGGCTCCAGCTCTGGCTGGGGGGGCGGCAGGTGCTCTGGCGGGGGCTGATCTTCATCTCCCTCATCATCCTCCTCCTCTTCTTCGCTGTCCGAGTAGTCATCTTCAGCCCTGTGTGTGAGAGAGAGAGGGTGGAGGTGAACAACTCAACAAGTCAACAGTCTGACAGAATCTGCTGAAGAGTTCCCTTCTCCGTATGAGTAACCTCAGTGGAATCTGTTAATAACCTAAATGTTTTTAAATGGTAGATATTCTTTATTGTTTATTATCTATTTATTTATTGTTTTATTGTAGTTTTCAAATCTGGAATAGTTAAGAATAGTTTTGACATTTGGTCCATTTTGCGATTATTCCTTTGGACTTGCCCACTTCACTCACAGCTTGAGGGGCTGGATGGTGACTTGCAGCGGCCTCCCGCGGGCGTCGGAGGCGTACTCGGCCGGCGTCTCGAAGAGCAGCGAGTGGGCGGAGCGCTGTGAGCTGTCTGGGTGTGGCGCGGTCGGCCCGGGCGAGTTGAGCGCCCGCTGGATCATGATGTGCAGGGGCACGGGGGCCTGCCGCGGGGGCTGCTCCTCTTCCTCCTCCTCGGGGCTAGAGGCGTCAAAATGGGGCGGTGGGATGGGCTGGGGGATGGGGTGAGGGTAGGAGTGCTGGTGTTGCAGCAGGTGTGAGTGCGTGTGGGGCAGACGTGGAGGCGAAGGGGGGATGTGGGAGGGCAGGGGCGGGGAGGGAGGGGGTGGAGGTAGCTGGAACCCGACGGGAAAGCCGGAGAGGTCCTCCGGGGTGAGGGCGGATGAGGCCGCGCTACTCTGGTTGCTCATGGAGGAGGCGGAGGGAGAGGGGTCTTCGGTGTTGCGCTTGGTGACGGGTGTGGTTCTCTTAGGGGGCATGGGCGGGGAGGGCTTGGCAGGAACCAGGCTGTGGCCTCCGGTGATCTGGTGGATCTCAGCTGTGGGAGGAGGACAGGGAAATTAACACCACAACTTAGCGTACTGCTGTCCTATGTGTTTTCAAAATAACTAGTTTACAGAGATTTAAGCTGACTGTGGAATAAATCAGTCTCTCCTGGGGTTTGTTGTGATTGTTGTGGCCAAAAGTGTAGTGTGCAAACCAGTGACAATTTGCTTCCACCCTCCTTGAAATTCCAGTTGTCGCACAGCCACATGGGACAAACAGATCATATGCACACATATCATATACACACATAAACACACAGCAGATCCAAGTGTAAAGAAAGGCCCCTTGGCCTCAAAGACACAAAGCTCCTGACCAGAGGATGGTCACATGGCCAAAAGCCAAACAAAGCAACACTGAGTCACACAGAAGAAGACCAGAAGCTGACACAATGCAGAGTCATAGCAGGACTTCATGCTGCAGTCATTCACATAACCAGTCGCCATGTTTTCATCTTTGGTGAACAACCAGAGCAAAGACATGCAGCGCCTTTTCTTTTTCTTTTGGTCAAAGTTGTGTGACACACAAAATAACACAAAAAAGCTGCTCTGAAGCACACAGAGCTAAGCGCTGAATGGTGGGGTTAAACATCTGTTGACTTCTGGCATCATGCAATGAACTGGATTGGGCTTGTCTGTTCTCAGCGGCTGCCACCACTTAGTTTAATTCTCCTCTCAGGAGCAGATGTTGGGGCGGATTAGCTTTTCTTATGCGATGCAGCTGGCGCTCAACTGCTTCAGATGAACGGTTCAGTGAGACCTCTGTGCCCCGGTGGACAGCAGCAGAATGGAGAGGACGCACACAGGACACACTTCACACCTGCAGCACACACACTCATTTAGCCTCCCAACTCACCACACACACACAATGCAGTAAACCATACACACACGCAAGCAAGCATGTGCACACACTTTCAAGCAAGCGCACACACTCAAGCAAGCCCCCCCCCCCCTCTGCGCACACACACACACACACACACTTAAGCACCCCCCCCCCTGCACACACAGACTCAAGCACCCCCCCCACACACACAAAAAGCACACAGAGACGCGGGTGAAGGACAGTCCACAGCTGGATACATGCAGTTCATTTGCGATACTAGCAAACAAGAGGTCAAAAGGTCGCAATCATTCGCTGCAGCATTGTTAAGTTCTGCATCGAGGCAGAGCGACGACACGTGGATGATGCCGATGGAGGTGACGCAGACGCAGACGAGGAGGAGGAGGATGGTGAAGAGGAAGACTACGAGGGCATCTGACAGAGAGGACGTGAGAGTGGTCAGCTCACAGAGGTGTACCTGCGCGGATGCCTCCTGGACGCTTGCACAGGTAGACGGGCAGGGACAGGTAGACGTCGTATTCACCCTCCCGCTTCCAACAGGACCAGTAGAGGGGCAGCTGGGGGTTATCGCCCCCGTGGAGATTGGCAGCTGGTGGGGCAGGAGGGAGGGGTAAGAGAGCACTGGGTAGCATGTACTCCACCTACATGGATTACAACGCTGTCGTCTAACCCCAGCACCAATTAGTGCTCCAGGACTGCAGCCTTAACCACTTCTTCATTTGCCATGGAAATCCATAAAAAAAAGTGACCTTTTCAAACCATTCAGTATTTGCACAACTCCTCTATGCATGATTTAGACTCCTTACAAACCCGAATCCCCACATCTCTTGGCACTGGCTCACAGATAACCCACCACATGCAGTTTGGCAAAGCGTTTCTTATATTATTCAGCAGGATTACACTTTAATTCACTCATTCATTACACTCTAGCCCATGAAATATGCATAGCGTGTTCAGTCCTGACCGCCCTGCACAGGCACACAGGGCTGAGGCACTCGGGAGGAAAGTAACACGCGTCTAACGATCACCTCTACACCTCCTCTGCCGCTCTTCAACACGAGTGGATCAATCCAAGACAGCCATGACCGAGAGGGCCCCGGGCTCCCTCCCGAGAACCCCCCAGGCTGGCGCTGTTCATCGATCAAGGCCCGAGCCAGCCAAGCAGGACAGCCTGCCCATCTGGAAAAACTCTGGGTTTGGGCAGGTGGGTGAATCTCTCATGCAGGGCTAATCTTAAACATCTGATGCTAAAGAGCAGGGGCTCTGGGAGACCTTGGCGGGGAGCACCAGAGGAATGTGCAGCAGCTTGCACGTACACATTGCCTCAGAAAGGTTAAGGGGAAGACTACATACTTTGCATTGCTTGCTCCTGATTCTCTCCTCCCTTCCGTCTTTTTTTTTTTCTATCTCGATCTCTCTACCCAGCCTCCCCCAAGCAGATGGGTCCCCACTTTGAGCTGAGGTTCTGGTTGAGGTTTTTCCTTGCCACTGTCACCTTAGTGTTTGCTCTAGGGGGTTCAGGCTCTGGGCTCTGTAAAGCACCTAGAGACAATTTCAATTGCCAGATGTCCTTGAAGAGTCTACATATAAAATGTTTAAATTCAAAGCAGTGCAGTGTAAGTGGGTCATAAAATGCAAACAGATATGCGTAGCCGTCCTTGGAAGGACTGTAAAAAATCAATCACTCCTTGAACATAACGCCATGCCATTTTGCCTTGATGGATACCACAGGATTCGCGATCAATATAATCCACAGAGAAATAAATGAAGGCAACTAGCAGTACCTTAAACAGCATAAGTGGATGTGTTTTTACTTCCAAAATCTGAAACTCACTAATTCTCAGTCTTGCTCAGTAACCCAGCCTGCACAGGGGCTGAGTGCTTAAACAGAGGTAGGACCGGTTTGTGATTTCTCTCCGCTGTTTGGCGCTTCGGGCCCATAAACATGTTCTGTACGAGCACCTCTCTCTTTACACATCCAAATACAGGGGGCAGCAGCTCAACATCAGAGAGAGTTGGAACACAGTAAAGTCAGTCAAATGTGTGGTTGAGCATCTCATCCCAAAGCTCAAACCCATCGGGGTCCTATTTGAGGCCACACTCAATCCTCTGCCCTTTTTACAAAGAAGAAAAAAAATAAAACAATGGATTGTATTATGCAAGCGGCTTGGGGTGGCAAAGCAGTGGAATTAGATTTGGATAATGTTCTGTGGCACAAAAAAAAAACATTCAAATCTATTCTAATCTTGTGGCCACCGTTCCACTGGCCTGCTTCTCTGTGTCCAAAGCTGAGGAGAGCAGCTGACTGAAAAACATCTGAGGAGCAAACTACACATTCTTCTCCCCCTACCCCCACATTCACCCCCACGCGAATGCTAATGCTAATGTTACCCAACCAGATTAAACCAGATGGACTGACCACTGCAGCCACGTCTGACCAGAAGAGGCTCTGCCTGTGTCGAGCAGCTCAGGGTCTTTCTGCAACAACATGTTGTTTTTACTGCTGTGTGTGTGTGTTTCTGCTGTTTTAATCAGGACACGATTATGCCCTGAGGATGATGACTTGTCTTATATCTGGGATGGTGGAAGGGGGAACAAAAACAAGATCAAAGTCAAATACAGGGATGTGGGATAAGAATAATGATCCCCCACGGAGGGAAAACATACTGAAACAAAAACAAAGACGATATTGAACATGACAACGGCAGCACAGTTTCTGATCCCCTAACTGATAGGGTCCATGTCAAAACCTTCCTGGGGAACATAACAGAGATGGTTAAAGAACAAGGACAACTCTAATGGATTAACAAGAAGAGGAGCATCGGCACAAACAACCTGGTTTAGAAGGATGGACTATCGTCTGGGAATAAAGTGTGTCCGCACACATAACCAGCACATCAAGGTGGTGTTTGTTTATTACTGTGAGCTACAGAGTCGACTTGCATGAATGGTGACTTAAGTCAGAATGAAGCCTACAAACTTATTCTGTGCATCTTGGCCAAGAGGAAGACCCCAGCCGTCAAATATCATAACAGATATACAGCATTGCTCTTTAATATGAACACAGAGGCCACTAAATGTGACGTCCATTTTTAAAAAGCTGAAGCAAGCAGCAATAAGCTCACTCACCAAGCATGCCAGTGTTGACGCTGCGGTTGACAGGTTTGGGGGGTGGGAGCGGGGGCTGCTTAGGCTGCTGGGTGGCACCACCGGCTGGGGCGGCAGAGGACGAGGGTGGCGGCAGTGTGCTCGAGGCCTGTGTGTTGGCACCGGCGGACGACACTGCCCTGAGAGGCTTGCTAATGGCGGTGGACGAAGAGGAGGAAGAGGAGGAGGCCGAAGAGAAGGCGGCGGGAGGGTTGTGGACGGGGGTCCGGGGAGGGCCCTCGGCACCAGGCTCTGGGGTGGAGGTCATCAGCCACTTCGGAGGCATAACGGACTGTTTCGGGGGCAGGGGTTCTCGTAAGGTGTCCCGCATGGTATCGGAGTCGGGGACGAAGTGACTGTCAGACCCTGGAACACAACACAAACAAAAAAAGGATGCTTAGCTCATGGCCACAATACAGTTTGGGAAGGTGGTGCTCAGAGTAAACCCATCTCAAAGCAACCAAAATGAGTCATTGTCTGGGTAATACCACTCCCTAAACACTCTCTGGAGGCTGTGTCCCTTTGACCAGCTGATTCTAAACAGCTTTCTGCCAGACCTTCGGCCATCTGGGCCAGCTGTGTGGACATCACTGAGGGGTGGGGAATGGTGTCTACGTGCCAACACACATCTGTGTGTTCCTCTCTGTATCTGTCCATCAGGGGAGTAAAGCACAACAGGGCAGGGATTTGTCATCAAGCACTCCCCCCCCCCCCCCCCCCCGTACCCCCAACGGCCTTCTATTCTCTAACTCTGTCTCTTGCTTACTTCAAATTATCTGTTCTCGCTCTCCATGTTTCATCCTTTCTACATTTCTTTTTCACACTCTCCATGTGTTAGTTTACATTTTCCATTTCTCGTTCTCACACTCTATCCCTCGCTACTTCCTTCCTTTCCATTATCCTTTCCAAGATCATTCTTCAAACATGATGTTTTAGGTTCAGTTATTTATTAGCTTTATCACAGAAAGGTCACTGTATCCAGGAAGTAGGCCAGTGAGAGAGAGGAAGAGAAAGTGAGAGAGCAAGAGCAAAAGAGAGAGAGGAAGATGGAAAAAGTAGAGGGTGATGGAGACAAGACAATGGAGAAAGAGAGAAGAAATTTGTGACACCCCCTTTCAAACATGCTATTAGCGCCACTAGTTCACCTCTTTAAAAGGGCAGGACACAAATGTTTACATAGTAGGTGAAGAAATAAGGTGTTATTACTGCTTCCCTCCAGGGACCTGTGCTTCTCTAATGACAGCACTCAGAGTGGATGGGGAAGAGAGCTGAGCGAAATGACTGTGCTGTGTTAATTAGGGGGAGGGAGGGAGAGAGAGAGAAAGAGAGGGAGAGAGAGAAAGAGAGAGAGGGAAAGAGGGAGAGAGAAAGAGAGAGAGATAGGGGGGGGGGGGTAGAGAGAGATATCGGACTAGCATCCTACAGAAGCCCTACATTCAGAATTCCATTGAATGATCTTAAAAATTCTCAAGTAAACACCAATCAATGCACGTGGGGCAGAATTAGGCAGATTTCCTTTGGCAATCAACATACAACCTTTTCTCAGACAAGTGTTACTTTAAAACCAAACATTAGTAAGATCATCCAAAAATGTCTAAAAGACACGAATCAAAAATTGGGCCATAGAATCTGAATATGAACTAGAGGCACATCTCTTTGGTGTCACAGATACGAAACAGAGGCAGATTCTGACCAAGAACAGTCTCAGTGACCCCAGTCTAGCTGATGGAGATAATTTCCAAACACTGTTAATGACTTAAGAATACAATAATCAAGTGCCTTGTATTATTAATTACCTTATATGAATCATGCACTTAAGTAAGCAGGAACATGGCTTTTCTGTGTTTCTGCGTGTGTGTAACTTAGAATATTAGGTGCCACTTAGTCTGCATTTGTACAAGAGCATGTTTAGACCAGAAGTGATAAGAAGGTTCGAACTGTGCTTCTTCCGACCTTGCAAAACTTCCATCCTTGCTTCGGACATCAGAAATCCACCACGTGGTTATCCCTGCTGAACGCTAAACTTCTGTCTATATAAACCTTGTGCGATGTGTTTATCATTGCTTCACTTTCAGCCTTGTGCTGGGAGTGAGCCCGATTGCAATTGTTTGTCTAATAAATATACTTATATGCAGCTCCGGAGTCCTGAGGTAACTAGGGTGAATTTTCACCTAACATCTAGCCATAGGAAAAAAAAGCAGACAAAGAGAATCGTGGTTGCCAAGAGAACAAAGTATAAGTGCTCACTGTATGACAGGTGAGGTTGAGACTGAGGTGCACTCTCTCCTTCACTGGGATAAATATAAAAATGTTCGTAACACCTATTTCGACAGGTTTGCTCTCCGGCTTCCAGGGTTCTGTAAGTGAGGGGAACTAGAGGTACTGCCCGTCTTACGTGGACCGGTTTGTCAATCTCAGATGCATATCCTGTATATCGGCCATATCTTTGAATTCTGTATGTAAAACTTGAGTTTAAATATTCTGCTTTGACAATGCAAAACAATTGTCATGCCAATAAAGCTCACTTGAATTGAATTGAATCGAGAGCAGAAAGAGGAGAGGGACATAGACAGAGAGAGTGATTGAGTGAGAGAGAGAGAGAGAGAGAGAGAGAGAGAGAGAGAGAGGGAGGTAGAGAGAGATTTCGCCAATCCTAAATTGCTAAAGATTTAGCTTTTCCAAACTTTGTTCAATATGTATACAAACAATTTAGCCACAAACCTAGAAGAGTCATCATCGCCTGGACTAAAACCTCATGGGGAGGGAAGTGAAATGTCCTCTACATGTATACATCTTATATATTGTGTTTTATTGTTCTTATGTGTAGTACTTTTCTTATGTGTAGTACTTATTGTGTTTTTATGTTTTGTTATGTGTAGTACTTATTGTGCTTGTATGTTTTATGTTTACTGTATGCACCTATACACCAGAGCAAATTCCAGGTAGGTGTAAACCTACTTGGCAATAAATACAATTCTGATTCTGATTCTGATTCTGATTCTACATGCAGATGATCTACTGCTGCTGTCACCTACTGCAGAGGGACTACAGGAAAGCCTCTCTATTCTAGAGTACAGCACAACTTGGGTCCTTCCAATTAACATGGAAAATAAAATATAATGCTTCTCCAGACAACAATTGTAACTCAAACAATAAATACAAATTCACTATTGGTGGAAATACTCTTGAATCAGTTAAAAAATCAGTTTAGAATAAACAATTTCTTCATCTGGCCAATTTAAAACTTCAAGCAAAGACTTGCACAACACAACACGCAAAACATATATGGAAAACAATTTAGTGAGTCAAATAAAGCTTTGGCAGAAGACTTTTGATTCATTAATAAAACCTATATTGCTACACAGAAGAGAAGAAGAGAGGGGTACCAAATACAAGGACAATTTTTAATCCTGGACAAAAGCTAAACTGAAATCCTACTTTTGGAGTTCAATACAAACAGGAGTGAACAGAAATCCCCCTAATCTGGGTTGCAGGGCAGAGCTTGGGAGATCCCCTCTACTCACTGACATACAAAGGAGGAGCTAAATGTTGGTCCCACCTCCAGAGCAGTACACCAGAGCAGTATACCAAAGCAGTACACCAGAGCAGTATGCCAGAGCAGTACACCAGAGCAGTATGCCAGAGCAGTATACCAGAGCAGTACCATCACGCTGCTGCGCCACTGACACTTAAATCAATTAAAGAAAAATGTCAAAAGAAGAATACATTACATGTAAATAAACTTAACTACTAAAGAGCTACTACTACTAGAAATAGAAAATGACAATACATTGGCACCATATTTGGTACAAACTAGGAATCACCAATTCAGAAAGTTGATGACAAGGTACAGACTCAGTGAATTTATCCTTGCCAATGAAAAGGGAAGACACAGGCAACCATGGCTACTGAGAAGAGAGACTCTGCACTCACTGTAGTAATGGGGTAGTGGAGGGTGAGTTACATTCCCTGACAGAATACGATTTATTATTTGAGGTCATATTTTATGCTTTGCAATAATGTACTTACAGTAATTACAATAAAGCTTATTGAATTGAAAACTGAGAGGGAGAGTGGGGGGGGGGGGGTGAGAGCCGAGTTGTTCCTTCCTGTTCTGAATCAAAAAGCAGAGCTGGAGCAGGACCAGAGGGAGAACAGGCAGGAGGGGGAGAGGAGAGAGGAGGAGAGGAGAGAGGAAGAGATGAGAGAGTAGGATGGGGAGGAGAGCGTATGGCATAGCCTACGCAATAAGCATTTCTACTTGTGTGTTGGTGTGTCTGTAAAGTAGACAGCTTGCCAGTGAAGTTAAACGGTCGTCAGTAATTCATAGTGGTGTGACTATTTGTTGACCTGTCATTTTCGCTATAATAACTGTGTTAGCAAAGACCTTATCAACACACCGCCAAACATCAGGCAAGTGGACCAATCAAAGTTGTTGCATCGCTACGTGTAGTCACATACTGGGGAGGTGTGCATCAGGCTATGGCATAAGGTACGCGTCTGGAAATAATGCCTTATCTCTTTTCATAACTGATGATATTTTTATGTCTTTCTTAACATCATTCGACTTTGTGGTCTGGGAGTCTTGTTGTAAAATAAAATGCAGTCTCATCTGGGAGACACAATAGAGAGGTGAGAGATGGAT
Source organism: Clupea harengus (assembly GCF_900700415.2). Taxonomy (NCBI): domain Eukaryota; kingdom Metazoa; phylum Chordata; class Actinopteri; order Clupeiformes; family Clupeidae; genus Clupea; species Clupea harengus. The sequence continues at coordinate 15,331,015 of NC_045162.1, read as the reverse complement.
AAATTGATTGGATGGACAAAATGAATGGATGGTTGGTTTTATGAAGGTGACTCTTTTTGGCTTCTTAGAAATGTCTTAGAAATGAAACTGACTGGTGCTTCCTGTCTGGAGTAACTTAAAGTTCATGACCCCTGAATTACCTCTGCGTCCTCTCCCCTCCTCGGCAGAAGCATGCCTGGGGAGGGTGGGCTTCCAATCAGCCTCGGGTCGTGTCCTCCGCCCGTCCTCCGACAGTCCCTTCTGAAGCCCCGGCCTCTTCTCACCGTTCAGGTGCCCTCTGCCTCCGCGCCGTCCTTCTTCAGCCTGCCAGCCCGGCCCCTGCCTCCGCTCCTCTCCACCCTGCCTGCCACCTCTCCGGCCTTCTCTTGGGTCATCCAGGCTGGGCCCCCGGGGGCCCAAGGGCCCACGCCGGTCCCCGTCCTGGGGGATCCGCACCCACTGCTCTTCCAACTGGGGTAGCCAGGGTTGGTTAGATCGATGGTCCGTATCGGAGGGGAGCCTGCCAGCCTCGTGCCCTCGGCCACCCCCGCCACCGGTGCCCCCTACTGGTAGGGTGTGTCCATTCTTCACATAAGGCGGCTTGGACCCGTGAGCGTTGTGGGCCTCTGTGAGAACAAAAAACACACACATTGATAAAAACACACACTCAAAAAAGATAACTGCACTGACACATTTATTGGCATGATACTTTTACCAGCAGAGAACATTTTAAGGATGATAAAGGTACAAGAACAAGCTCGGCCCGAGCCACAAACAACACATTGCTTCAGGAGCAGAGGGAGGGGGTCAAATTTGACTGTCTGTTGAGCTCAAATACAAACAACCTTTCGCCAGAATCACAGACTCTACCTTTAAGGCGGTGCACTGCTAATATGACTGGCTGTGTGAACAGAGAGATTGAGCGCTCTTTCATCTTGAGACAGGTGCAGGAGAGAACCACCGGCTTTGAAGTCATGTCACATTCCTGGATTTCTTCGCTTGCTTTGGTTTTTTTCTCCTTTTGAGTTGGAAGAATTAGGAGCAGTTTTTCGGATCCTGTAAATGGGCCCCCAGGTAGAGTCGGGGCCCTCGATGTGAGTCAGTGACTTTCAAAGCTTTTTGCTGTGAGGCACAATTGCTCCACTTTTCGCGAAACTATAGACGCTCAGGAAAAAAGGCATAAAAACTGAATTTCCTTCCTTTGTGTGCACAAAATGAACTGCATTTATAGTCTTCTCACGGATGGCTTGCACACACAAAGAGTGAGAGAGAGCTGGGGCACATTAATATGTGGATATGGTGTGTTGGCAGTTGCTTGTATTGGGCAGAAGTGAATGAGAACACAGTCCATCTCCATGTTGAGTGCAAAACGTCTTACCCTGCATCACTCCCTCTGTTCACACACGCACACACATACACACACACATCAGTCCTGCATTCTAAGTAAACAGATTCGCTGTTAAAGAAACTCAAATAAAATAATAAGAATAATACATTGTATTGAGCACAGATGCAGGCATTTGGACGTTTGGACAACCCGATGAAGACCTAAAGGGTTAAAACATTGCAGACGGTACTTTGAAATATATTTTTGGGAGCAAAAATCTAGTGTGTGGACATTTTTGTTGTGATTCCATTTGCTATTGTTTTGTCATGACACACATGTGTTTGACATCAACAGATGTTCTGCTCGACTCGCTGTGGGTGGTGTGGTGTGTGCACGGTAGTTCACGGCGAACAGGAAGTGGTCCTACCGTTGTCAGGAAGCTCCCTTAGCACACCCTGCTCGATCAGCTCCTGCCGTGGGCGTCTCATCGACATCTTTCTCTCCAGAACTGCGGGAGGAAATGGCCGCCATTGAAAAAACACAGCTTTACAAACCGATCACAGCAGTATCGACCCAACACAACAATGCTGCTCACAGACTGACACAACCTCTTGCTGTGAGTTAGCAAGACCCCGCCGGTCTTTGGGAGGCTTTTTGTGGTGCTGTGTTGGCTTACTCTGTGAGCACAATTAGTCTTGAAAAAGAATGGGATATTATTCCAAGGCAGCTAATGCTAATAACGTTAATAATGTCTAAGCAGGAAAAGCCTGTTTTGTTAAGGTGGACCACAAACAACAAAACATGCATACCGAGAACATGAGGGGGGGAGAGGGAGCAGGTGGGGGAGAGGTGAAGAAAGAGAGAAAGGTAGAGATGGAGAGAGAGCGGGAGAGAATAGTGTGAGAAAAAGAAAAGGAATGAGAGGAAGAAAGGAAAAAGAAAAAAAGGAAAGAAATGGTAAAAGAAGAAAAACGAAAAGAGAAGCAATAGTGCATATGCCTTCTGAAGCAATAGTGCATATGCCTTCTGAAGCAATAGTGTAAATACCTTCTGAAGCAATAGTGTATATACCTTCTGAAGCAATAGTGCATATGCCTTCTGAAGCAATAGTGTAAATACCTTCTGAAGCAATAGTGTATATACCTTCTGAAGCAATAGTGCATATGCCTTCTGAAGCATTAGTGTATATACCTTCTGAAGCAATAGTGCATATGCCTTCTGAAGCAATAGTGCATATGCCTTCTGAAGCATTAGTGTATATACCTTCTGAAGCAATAGTGCATATGCCTTCTGAAGCAATAGTGCATATGCCTTCTGAAGCAATAGTGCATATGCCTTCTGAAGCAATAGTGCATATGCCTTCTGAAGCAATAGTGTATATACCTTCTGAAGCAATAGTGTATATACCTTCTGAAGTTTCCTGAAACTTGTCACTGCTTTTCTTCTTGCGCCACTTCCAGGGCTTAAAGATCTTGCCCAGGGTAGAAAACTTGCCCTTGCGCTTTGGGGGTGGGGTGCCGTCCCCCGTGTGGCCCGCCTCGCCGCCCGTCGTGCTGTGCTGGTGGTGGTCTCCTTCATCATCTGCACAAGCACAATCAACAAGCAGAAGTTCAGACAGACAGACACACAGACGTACACTACATTACTTAAAGGCAATTAACAAGCATTATATGGAACCTTCTGTTTTCAGCTGTGTGCTGAAATTGAACACAAACAAAACTGTTCTGAGAACCCAAATGAAGTAGCCGTTATACACAACACCAGAGAGAAAACAACACGAGAAGCAGCTTGACATACAGTATGCGAACCGAACAACCATGGCAAGATTATTATAGCTGTGCTACATAAATCGCAACCAGAACAAAGCATGCAATTGTACAATCACACACGTGTGTACAAACACACACAGGTGAGAGTACAAAATGTGTACAATAGGCCACGCTTACTAGAAACACACGGACAGTGACAAGCTGCCCTAAAAACACCTAATGCACAGCCAGCAGCTTTCCCGGCTTCATCGAACGGCTCTCACTCAGTGAGGCAGGGAGTTTGCTCCTGAGTAACACACCCAACCACCCGCACACACTCTCTCTCTCTCTCTCTCTCACACACATTTACATTTCCATTTAGTCATTTAGCAGACACACGCACCCACACCCACACCCACACCCACACCCACACCCACACACACACACACACACACACACACAAGCACACACACGGTAGTGGACCTCATCTGTGTGGGTATTATATTAAACTCCAGGGCTGTGTGTGTTGGCCCCACTCAGCGAATAAGCTGACCAACTCCTGCACAGAAACCCAATCATGGTCAGAATCAGAGGTTGACCCCTTCCATCCCCTTCAATCTTCCCCCAGTCCACCCTCAGCCATCCTGCACTCCTCTCCTCCAGCAAGACAAGGGGGAGAAGAGAGCATGTGTGCACAGCTGCTGAGGGAAAGAAAAGGGATTATTTCCACAGTGACCTACTGTGACGATAAACAGTTTATTAAACTGATATAATAGACACCGGAACAGACGTTTCCTCTTCTGTATCAGGTCTGCAACAGGTCTAACGTCACTAAATATATGTCCGTGATGTGAGCGCCGCGGTTGGTTTATCTGCAGCAGATGTATGCAATATAGAGGCTGACGCAGGGCTGAGGGTGTTGACGGGCGAACCAATTACCGTGTGCAGAGGATGTGCTTCTTTCTTCCTCACAGAGACACTAAAACAACAATCAAACCGCCCAGGCCGTGGAGGAGGCTCATTGCGCAGCGCTACTACGCACCAACAGCCCACTGACAGATGGCAAGCATCAACACGCTGGAAACAAACAAAAGGTCTGAAATGCCCTGATGTTTCTGATTTCAGAGAAGCTGTGTGAGTGCACAAGTCACAAGCATGCGTCAGTAGCACACCCTTAGTGAGGTTACACGCTAGCTGGCTTTTAAACAGTCACAAAAATCCAAAACACATACAATTCTTGTACATTTTTTTTATGTTCCTCCAAGATGCAGCCACACATCTTATCCAAGACATAATATTTACTATCAAGCATCGGCTAAGACCCCAGAATACACAGGATGTCCTGGCGACAATCTGAGCCCTGTCACTACAGTTCCCAAAACATCTAGCCGGCCGCATCCCACAACACTGGGCCCGCCTCACGGCAAAACCACCCGGCTGCAAAAACCCAACTCTGGAGGGGATTTTACTGGAGCGGTTGACCGAGCTGGTGGGCCAACTCCAGTAAACATGCCGACAGTGGCCCACTGGGAGGAGGGGAGCGAGGGGAAGCAGGGGTGGGGCTTTGGGGTGGTGGTGATGGTGGTTTGTGTGTGTGTGTGTGTGTGCCTGTGTGTGTGTGTGTCTGTGTGTGTTAGGGGGGGATCATTCTTTTTCCATAAGGCCAGATGGCCATCAGCTGGGACTTGGCCAGCGTAGTACACTGCACATTCAGTGGATAAGCCCAGAGCTTACTACATTAACCATAAAGGTCCCTGACTTTAGAGGCTGACACAGTCATGGTTATTTACACGGATGGATGGATGGATGGGTGGTTGGGTGGGTGGGGGGGGGGGGGGGGGGGGGATGGATGGATGGATGGATGGGTGGTTGGGTGGGTGGGGGGAGTTGCGGGAGGATGGATGGATGGATGGATGGGTGGTTGGATGGATGGATGGATGGATGGATGGATGGATGGATGGATGGATGGATGGATGGATGGATGGATGGATGGATGGATAGATGGAAGGATGGATGGATGGATGGATGGATGGATGGATGGAAGGATGGATGGATGGATGGATGGAAGGATGGATGGATGGATGGATGGAAGGATGGATGGATAACTGACTTGGCTGGCTTGCCATGGCCGGGTGAAATAGTGCCTTTTGATTTGGCCTCAGAGAAATAACTCCTGAGTATGGATTAGCGGAAAAGGGGAAGAGGCCACTGCCCAACGCATAGAAATTTCAGCCCTGCAAGGCGCCAAACCTCAGCCCTCCTATAGTAACCAGTCCAATAGAGGCACCACAGATGAAATGCTAGTTAGTCCCATCAACATTCATACGTCACAAAGAGGTGTGCAAAAAAATATTAAAAGCTGGAATCTCGACCTCTGTATATGCATTACTAACAAGCAACATGGCCAAATTTGACAGGTTTCCTAGAACTTCAGTGGGAGTTTGCTGCAGATTGAGCGTCATTCTGTCAAAACCCAACCAAGTGGGACATCTGGAGCATCATCAGAACATCTTTGATCTCAAGCAAATCTATAGAGCACCACTTTCAATGTTTTTTTCTGACATCCTAATTCTGAGAGAGCACTGATCTCCTCCTTCACGACACACACACACACACACACACACACACACACACACACACACACACACACACACACACACACACACACACACACACACACACACACACACACACACACACACACACACACACACACACACACACACACACACAGTCATAACAAGGAGGAGGAAATTAGCATTGCCCCCAACTTCCTCTAACAGGAGGCAAAACTAAAACACAATGTAACACATTTCAAGCAATACAAGACCTGGTTGCATGTAATACCATCACACAGACTCACACAAAGCTTTAAGCAACCACGGGTTTCGTGTTTTAGCTTCAAGTTGAAATCATATTGTGCACTTTTCTTAGCTAAAACTGCAGTCCCTCACCATACTCACTGTGACATAAACACCATAGGAATGTAGGACTGCACAGCCAGTTCCAAAAGCCAGGTAAGACATGCTATATATTTACTAAAACACAGCATAGCAGCAGGTCTAAAGAGGTTTCAAATGTGCAAAGTTTGTTGCACTTGTTCCTACTAGCTCACAGGCTTTCAACTATCTAACAGAGTGGAAAGAGACCCTTTTTTCAGAGTAGTGGTATGTGTGTGTATGTGTGCGGGTGCGTATGCGTGTGTGTGCGTGTGCGTGTGCGTGTGCGTGTGCGTGTGCGTGTGCGTGTGTGTATGTGTATGTGTATGTGTGCGTGTGCGTTTGTGTGTGTGTGTGTGTGTGTGTGTGTGTGTGTGTGTGTGTGTATGTGTGTGGGTGCGTGTGTGTGTGTGTGTGTGTATGTGTATGTGTATGTGTATGTGTGCGTGTGTGTGTGTGTGCGCCTTTCTTCCCCCACTCAGAGGAAAGGTGTGACACATCCTAAATCCTAAATCCAACACTGTCAAGTAACAGTGTGGTCTGCATACGGTGAGTCACTGATACGTTCGTCCAACCCCGAGCTTTCCTAACCTGGGGTCCAACTGCCATGGTGACGCGAGAAGAGACAGCAAGCCATCGAGGATTAGGCGGAGGAAGAGGAGGCCTGCAAACCTTCTCTGTGTCCCTTATCTCCGTCAGTTATGTAACAAATGGGGTCAAAAAGTAGGCATGTTGCGGCAGAGAGAAGAAGACCAGGAAAGAAATTAAAGTCAATCAAGTTCCCTTTTTGCTCATCACAGGGTTCTTCTACACAGAGGGAACGTCGATTCTCGGGTGATGTAGGTCCCACAAGTGACACTGCGCTTTACACATCCAACCGATTTAGAGCCCAGTGGGCAAACAGTGAGTCAGAGGTGGGCAAAACTACTGCCTCTCTCAGGCCCAAGAACCACACAGAAACAAGTCAACAGTCTGCAGTGCTGGGGCAATAGAGACCAGAGAGAGGACCGGCAGGGGAGAGAGAGAGAGGAGAGAGAGAGAGGAAAGATCGAGTGAGAGAGAGGGAGAGAGAGGAGAGACGGATCGAGAGCAGGAGAGAGAGAGAGAGGAGAGACGGAGAGAGAAGGGGGGAGAGAGAGAGGAGAGACGGAGCGAGAGAGGGAGAGGAAAGACAGAGAGAGGAAGAGAGAGAGAGAGAGGGGAAAGACGGAGAGGAAGAGAGAGAGAGAGAGAGAGAGAGAGGGGAAAGACGGAGAGAGGTAGAGAGAGAGAAGAGACAGAGCGAGAGAGGGAGTGAGAGAGAGAGGAGAGACAGAGCGAGAGGTAGAGAGAGAGGAAAGACAGAGAGAGGTAGAGAGGTCACTTTGCTGATTCCAGACTATACGTCAAACACAAGAGCCACAGTCAAAGTCTGGGAATCCATTAGCTATCCAAGCTCAAACTCCAGAACAGGAATCTCGCAGGTGTCTTTCCACGACAGCACAGGACACAGTTCTGGTACTTTAGTTCCAGGAGGAAGACTCTAGTACTCCCACAGGTACAAGTCCCTAGTTCAGTCGCTCCTTGGGTCCTTCTGTCTATCCCAGAGAGGCTAACAGACACAACCTTAGACTCCCAGGGAGCATGTTGACAACTGGCAAGGCAGTCAGAATGAACCCTGTGGAGAAAAAGCCTTCTCTCTCTTTCTCTCCTTCCTCTCTCTTTCTCTCTCTGAGACTGTTCTTCTGAGCCAAGAATTGTGTCCTGCTGAACAGTGACGTTACGTGACAGGTCCGGGTCCTGGCTGATGTGTGTGGATAGCAGAGGAGCCTCTGTGTGTGTATGTGTGTGTGTGTGTGGCAAGTGTGTGTCGGTGAGTGTGACTGACTGACTGACTGACTGACTGACTCCAGGAGAAAACACAGTCACAAAACAGGAGGAGAGGAAGGGGAGGGGGAGGAGGGAGAGGCCTGGGAAACAGAGGGAGGAAACGACACCCCACCCTCTTCACAACAGACAGAAAGAGAGAGAGAGAGAGAGAGGAAAAGAGAGAGAGAGTGAGTGTGCGTGTACAAAACAGAGCAAACACACACACACAAAGAGATGACGTGCAAAAAAAAAAGTCAGTCACACCCCAGCTGGTTTCTGTGTTCTCCATGAATTTGCACTTAAAGCCAAAAGACCAGCCTGCCCAACTCGCAACCATCTGAAGTCAAGAGCTCCCAGCTAAGTGCTGCAACACCAACCATTTTGCAGACAAGAGGCCATTAGCTGATATTCTATTAGTCTGCACCATACAATTTCCTCTCCTTTGCACTAATGGAGAGACGAGGAGGTGGAGGGGAGGTGGTCCAGCTGTGCTCCTGACATGCTGAGTCACTAAGACCTCCGTGTCAAGTTCAGGTCCCTATTTTCTCGTCAGACATAAACTTCAGCCACAACGTTTAGAATAAGACAGGTCACTTCATTGCCACTGCACAGCTTCTCAAGTTCTCAGCAGGAAGTCTGACAGGAAGTGAGCAGTCCACATTGAATGCTCATCCAGGGCACAGTAGCTGGTCATGACTGACCGAGGCCATCCACCCAGGTCAATAGAAAGACTCTGATGAATTTATGCTTTAGAAATACATTTTCTAAGGAACAATTAATCCTGCTGTTGTTGACAATGTGTGTGCCATAGCAGGCTTTAATTTTGGACTTTGAGCCAATACCAGATTGTAGCATTTCCCCAACCATCCTATTTCTCTGTCATTTCTGCTTTTGCTTTCTGTCTCTCTCTCTCTGTCTTTTTATTTTTCTCTCACTTCTTTCTCTCCCAGTTTCCCCATTCTCATCTAACATGTTCATCAGTATAGCATTATAGGGCATATAGTGCACCTGCTCCTTCACCCTTGACTGTGTGTCAGTGTCCATGGGAACAAGATGTAATGCGTTTGAGATTCTTTATTTACTGTGTGTGTGTGTGTGTGTGTGTGTGTGTGTGTGTGTGTGTGTGTGTGCACCTGTGCGTGTATTGTGTGTGTGCACCTGTGTGTGCACCTGTGTGTGTGTGTGTGCACCTGTGCGTGTAGTGTAGTGTTCAGCGGGCATCAGGTGTGCAGAGGGCCCAGGTTAACAGCAGAGGAGCTGCGATGGTTGTGTGTTTGGCTCAGCAGTGGTAGGCAGGCGGGTTGCCTGGAGCAGCTTGTGTGGTTACATAAGAGTCTGCCTCCACTGGGAGCACTGAGGAGAAACACCCCTCCCTCCTTCTCTCTCCCCCCCCCCTTACCATCACCCTCCCTCCCTCTCTCTCTCTCTCTCTCTCTCTCTCCCCCCTTACCATCACCCTCCCTCTCTCTCTCTCTCTCTCCCCCCTTACCATCACCCTCCCTCTCTCTCTCTCTCTCTCTCTCCCCCCTTACCATCACCCTCCCTCTCTCTCTCTCTCTCTCTCTCTCTCTCCCCCCTTACCATCACCCTCCCTCTCTCTCTCTCTCCCCCCCCTTACCATCACACTCTCTCTCTCTCTCTCTCTCCCCCCTTACCATCACACTCCCTCTCTCTCTCTCTCTCCTTACTATAACCCTTTTCTCTCATTATTTTTATCTTTCTCTCTATCTTCCCCCTCCCCTCCTCCTCCTCCTCTCTAGTTAGCCCACTTCAAAAAGACTCTGCCAGCTCCCCCCTCTCCATCAACTAGGCTCAAAGCTTACTGTATATAACTAAAGCCCTAGCTGTTCACTGTTCAACTGATCTCATCCACCAACTTCCTCTCTCTCTCTCTCTCTCTCTCTCTCTCTCCTCCTCCCCCCTCTCTCTCCTCCTCCCCTCTCTCTCTCCTCTTCTCTCCCTCTTTCTCTCTCCCCCTCCCTCTCTCTCTCTCTCCACACCCCCTCCCTGGTTAGGGCCCTGGAAGCCCACTTCAAAAGACTCCGCCAGCTTCCCCCTTCCCAACAACTTGGCTCAATGTTTACTGTACATAACTACAGTCCTCACTGTTCACCGTTCAACTGATCTCATTCACCAGCTTCCTCTTTTTTCTCTCGCTGTATTCACAGAGAGGGGGAACATTTAAATAGTCTGGTTTATTCCACTGGATAAAAAAAAAAAAAAAAAACACAGTCAAAAAATCCCCGGGCACACAGTGACATTTCACCTGTTATAGGGGAGCGCGGGACAATCTGTAAGCCAATCCATCTGAAGCGGAACCAGCGGTGAGGAGAAGAGGAGTGGAGAGAAGAGAAGAAGAGAGTCCACAGGGAAAACAAAGAGGCCACTATTTCAAACATGAAACCCAAACGTGGTGCTTGGCTGGACAAGGCTGGCAAATGACAACTCAGAGCTTGATTAGTCTTTCCATGCAGAATTGGATGCTCAGCTGTGTGTGTGTCTGGGTGTGGGTGTGTGTGTGTGTGTGTGTGTGTGTGTGTGTGTGAGTGAAAGAGAGTGTGTGTGGCTGTGTGTGTACATGCCAGCACGTGTGTTTGTGTTCCAGTTATTTCCACTCTATCTAATGACGTCACACTCACAGCAGATCCGCACAAACAGAATCCAAGAGCTGCGCACGCATCAGATAGCATGTTCCATAAATAACCCTGTGCCAATGCTTTTTAGCATGTCTGCCATTGGCCGATTGCAATCAGCATTTAGCCAGGCCTTTCTGTGTCATTTCCTGGGGTCATTGGATCGGCAGTTCACTGCAGCCCACTCCCATTAGCACCTTGTAATAACCTGTTCTGTGCTGCAACACACACTACCACACACTAGACTGGAGTGCTAGGCAAGCTCAAGAATGCTGGTCTCAGAGGAAGCCATGACAGTCATTTCGGAACAATAACAATAACAATAACAACAACAACAGTAGAACAGCGACCAGGGGGGTATTCGTCGTACGTGGTTTAGTGACAAACCTGGATAAGTTAACTCAGAGTAAGTGGTAAACCTCCTAATAAAAGAACCCCCATTGGTTCATTCTCCTAGCAAAAGAACGTCAGAGGGCTCTTCTATTAGGAGGTTTACCACTTAGTTAACTTATCTGAGTTAACTTATCCAGGTTTGTCACTAAACCACGTACGACGAATACCCCCCTGATTAACATGGATAGTGAATGATGATGTGGGCCACTGTACATGACTGGCTGTTAGGAGTCTGAGCGTTCTGGTGATAAGGGTTCAGTTTCACCCTGAAGGGTTAATCAAAAACAGTCTCTTTCCCACACATAAATAATTAGGAGCTGTAGGAGGCCAACATAAGCGCAAGGGAAGTACCTGTGAGTGAGCGGTCAGACAGACAGAGGGAGGGAGGGAGAGAGAGAGAGAAAGGAAAAGAGAATGAAAAGACAGGGCAGGAAAGGGGGAGAGAGAGGGAGAGAGGGAGAGAGAGAGAGAGGGAGAGGGAAAGAGGGGGGGGAGAAAGACAAGGAAGAACAGAGAGGATAGGAGAAAGTAAAGAAGTGACTGATAGAAAAGAGAGAAGAGTAGGAGTGTGTTTTTGTGTGTGTGTGCATGTACGCATACATGTCTATATATATGTACGTGATCGTGTGTGTCCCCGTGTGAGCATGCATGCTTTCATGTGTCTGCGTCTATGTTTGTACGTATGTGTGTGTGTGGTTCTGCGTTTGTATGTCTGTCTGTGTGTGCTTTGTGTGTGTGTGTGTGTGTGTGTGTGTGTGCATGTCTGTGTGTGTCTGTCTTTGTGTGTGTGTGTGTCTGTCTTTGTGTGTGTGTGTGTGTGTGTGTGTGTGTGTGTGTGTGTGTGTGCATGTCTGTGTGTGTGTGTGTGTTTCTGTCTGTGTGTGTGTGTGTGTGTGTGTGTGTCTGTGTGTGTGTGTGTGTCTGTGTGTGTGTGTGTGTGTGTGTGTGTGTGTGTGTGTGTGTGTGTGTGTGTGTGTTTTGTGAGAGGACGTAATGAAACACTGCTCATGTTTCCCAGCTCAATGACTCAGCCCAGCGTGAGGCCTGTAGACCCCCTGGCCCACAGACTCCCTCTGAGAGAGACGGCAGAGCTGGGAGGACTCCTCAGGGTGCAGGGACACAGCCCTCTGATCGGAGATCAGCCACTTCTCCTTCAAAAGGGGAAAGGTAACAAACGGACAGGGAGTCACACAGACAGAAGTCCAGTCCTCACTCTGTTAGGCCATCCAGCTGGAGGAAGATTTGGAAAGCAGTCATTTCTGCTTCACTGTTCTTCTTTTGGGTGAAGGCCTTTTGACAGAAATGGCTGAGTGGGAAGCACTCATACAAAGGCTGAATGAACACACACACATATGATCGCACACACACACACACACACACACACACACACACACACACACACACGCACACACACACACGCACACACACACACCAGACAAAAATCCTTTTTTAATAATGTCACTGACATTCTCAAGAGCTATTACCAGTGTAGGCAAACAGTCATAACAGCGTCAACAAAAACAACCACATCCCCCCACCCACAACCCCTCCCCCCCCTTCCTTTTAAACCAAAAAGAGTGACAGCCCATGATAATAATAACAAGGCATCGTTTAAAGGGAGAGGCTTGGAGAGCTGCCAAACGACTGGAGAGCTACACACACACGCCGGAGACAATCCTATTTCCCCTAATCCCCTAAGAGAAAAAAAAAACATTTAAAAAAAAAAAAAAAAAGCGCTCCAATATTTCCCCACATTTTTCTGCATAAACACTTGAATCTGCTTTTGGTAAGCTTTTTGTTTTCAACGCACTAAGAAGTGAAAATGCCTTTGGTTTCTCGTTCACACTGCAGTCTTTACACACATTCTTTCAGCAACACACAGACAGAGAGAGAAAGAAAGAAAGAAAGAGAGAGAGAGGAGTTGGAAGACAGAGAGAGAGAGAGAGAGAGAGAGAGAGACTTGCAGTGAGTTACAAAGAAGAGAGGTACAAACACACTACAAGGTAATTCAGTTGATCCTCTTGACTTAACATTCCAACCTTAGTGACAGACCTCAGACATAGACATAAAAGCTGTGTGTGTGTGTGTATGTGTGTGTGTGTGTGTGTGTGTGTGTGTGTGTGTGTGAGCGAGGGAGAAAGAAAGAAAGAGAGTGATGTAGTGTGTGATGAATGCATATGGGCTTGTGTGTGTGCGCTCTTGTGTAGAACACATTTTATCAAGAGCTGCATCATAAAATTCCACAGCATCCACTGTTCCCTCTGCCTTTCCCGTGACTTCAAAGAGCAACAACATTCCCCCTCAGGAGGGGCTGACCCGCTCGCTCGCTCACGTTATTCCCTTTCCCAAAGGAGCCAAACAACAGATCCTCAGCCTCAACAACACCACCTTTCAGCTACGCAGGGACGAACGCTGATCCAAGTGTGCTCTCTGCGCTAACCTGCTAATGTCAAAGCCTCCTTTCAATGGCCTTTTTGTTAACACTGACACTTAAGCTAAATAAGGTTATTTGTTATAGGTTTAGGGCTTAGGGTCGCTGGGTTGATCACTAGTCACTAGTGCGATAAGTGAGGTTTGGGCAGGAGAGGTGAGAGTAAGGTGCAGAGTTAGCTTAGTTGAAAACTGACAAACAAATGGGAGTTAGGGCTAGTTGACAGGTGATTCACTGCCTGTACAGCATCTTCAAAAGGCTACTCAAACACAGTGTTACATGAAGTTCAGTGGTGGGGTCACAGTGATGTCTACGTATGTGTTGTCCTGTATACGCTTGAGCGTGTGTGTGCATCTGAATGTGTGTGTGTGTGTGTGTGTGTTGTCCTGTGTGCACCGGAGTGTGTGTGTGTGTGTGTGTGTGTGCGTATATTGTCCTGTGTGCACCAGAGTGTGTGCACGCATAAGAAGTAGAACACTCACCGCAGTGTGTGTTGGCGTCCTGAGGTGTGTTCTCCACCGTTAGGGTCTGGCCCATGCTCCTGCCCCCCTAGGGCCCCAGCGTGTGTGTGTGACACTGCCCAGAGTAGCGTGTGCCGCCCAGGGCAAACACACACCCTGCCCAGACCCACCTGCCTTCCGCTCCCTAGTGTCTGGATCTAGTCTTCCACAGGCTTTAGACACAGTCTAGTCCGCAGTCAACGTCTCCCACTAGCTCCTCTCTCACTGTTTCTCACAGTATCCGTTTTCCCCTTCTTTTGCCTACGGTGCCTCTCTCTCTCTCTCTCTCTCTCTCCAACCTTACCTCCCTCCTTCTCATTATCTCCTCCCTCTCTTATTCTCCTCCCCTGATTTACCCCCCACCCACCCTCCCTCCCTGGCTCACTAACGTATACTGACCCTCCCTCTCAGTTCATATGTAAGCCAGCAGATTTGAGCTGCCACAGATGGATGCCAATCATTCCAGCGGGCAAAGGTTAAAGTATGCGTGTGTGTGTGTGACTGAGTGTGTGTGTGTGTGTGTGTGTGTGTGTGAGGGTTTGAGAAGGAGGAAGCAATGAGAAAGTGAAGGGGAGAGGGTGAGAGAGACAGAGAGAGAGAAAGGGTGAGAGCAATAGAGAGAGAGGCTGAGAGAGAGAGAGAATGAGAGAAAGCAAGAGATTAAGAGGCTGCTCTGTGTGTGGGGAGGGGAGTGTGGAGGGAGGTGCCAAACTTTAATTAGGCCAGTGTGAATGAGTGTGTGTGTGTGTGTGTGTGTGTGTGTGCGACAGATGAGTATGTGTTTGTGATAAGCGCGTGTGTGGAGGGGCGGAGAAGAGGAGGAAATGACATCATATCTCAATGATCTCCCCATCACACACACGCACAGACACACCACCATAAATCACAAGCACCACAGACACACAAGCGCTGCAGTGACATCGCTCTCATAGTCTGATACTTTACAGGCATGACTCGCGGTCAAAGCCAACCCACTCTTCCCCCTCTGCAGCATCTCCAGAAGAGTTCCCCTCCCTGTCTCGGAGACGGTCCCAAAACAAGCCACCAAGCCTATACACAAACACCAGTCACACACAGTTACTAGCGTGACAATAAGCATGACCTCCTGCAGGGAAACTATGGGGGCCTGTGTTCATCGGGACACTGCTCTCACTGCCCCCTGGGGGTCAGAACGGGTAACACACTCGTGTGTTCGGACATGGCAATCAGCCACTGGAATGCCTGGCATGTGGATCCAGCCTGAACTGATAATAAGCCCGGGTGGGGGGGGGGGGGGGGGGGGGCCTCGGGACACGTGGGGCCTCCACTGACTGGACACTGAGTCCCACGTGGCCTAGGGGCTGCTCCCCCCTCATCTCCTCACACAAATGCTTTAAAGAGTTAATGTTATGTGACTGCATCCACTTCAGCAACGCGCCCGGTTAGGGAGACTAGTGGTAGAAAAGGCTGATGAAAGCTGTAGATGAATGCACTGAGTACGGGATACAGAGGCCACAAAACCACACATGGTGTGACTACACACAGGATTAAAGTGGTATGGGATGAGAAGAGACAGACAGGCAGAGAGAGAGAGAGCGAGAGAGACAGGCAGAGAGAGAGAGAGACAGGTAGAGATAGAGAGAGAGAGAGAGACAGGCAAAGACAACAGACAGAAGGAAGAAAAGAAGAGAGTCATGGCACAGCTAGAGAGATGAAAGAAAAAGGGAGACAGTTTGGCAGAGCTGATCAAGTAAGAGAAGTGAGATCATAATGAAGTTCCGACGAAAGATCTGGAGCACACAGACAGTGTGGTTATTTTTAACACTTTCAACAAATAACTTGACACTCACATCAGACAAATCATATCGGCACAAATTAAAAATGCAAAACACTCCCCACTGCAGTGTAGAAGACGCAGAACTACTAAGCTCTGAAAGATATGCAGTCATACAACACACACACACACACTTGAATGGCCAGCAGAAAATCATACACACATATTCTATTCTATTCTATTTTGCACGCCTTCAAGCTCTCTTGATGGAAAGACACTTTTATGTGAGCGGGAAAAAAAAACTTGAGTTGATTTCAGGAACAGAAACAATGAGTGTGTTAACCTGGTGTTCCTGTTCTCATTTCAAACTTCTGTCTTTATGTAACAGCCTTTGATCTCCATCTGACGTGAGGGAACACACCCATGGAGCCATGCAACCACTCAACCATAAAGCCAATGTACAAAAAAAACTATACCAAAAAAACAATAACAAAATCACAACATAAACACTGGCCCTTGATCAGTATACTACCACTGAGCGCAAGAATCTGTGCCTCACAAACCTCGGAGTGCTCCTCACGAGGCCAGTGCTCGAGAGACGTGTTATGAGCTGCTCCAACCTACTTCGCAGATGGACGGTGAGCACAAAACAGCGAGCTGGAGTGTCTGACAGTTTCTACTTGCTGCATTCATACACAAAAGAGGATGTGACTGAGCACAACAGAGACCCCTCTCTTGACACACAGCTGAGGGGTGTTTGCCTCTGGGAGGTCGAGGTCAAGGTGTGTGTGTGTGTGTGTGTGTGTGTGTGTGTGTGTGTGTGTGTGTGTGTGTGTGTGTGTGTGCACGAGGGGCTGTTATCTAGACTCCAGCACACACAGTGGGATTAGCTCAGCTCTCGGAGAGCACAGAGGAGAGAGAGGAGAGGGGCTGAGGCTCAGAGGGGGAGAGAGAGATAGAGGGGGAGAGAGGGGGTAGGGAGAGAGAGCTCACAATAATGGACAGAAGGTAAGAGGAAAAGAGAAAGAGAGAGGGAGAGAGAGAGAGAGGTAGAGAGAGAGACAGAGACAGACCAAGATAAAAAAGGCTTCCACTGCACTAGAGACTAGGGCTGAACGATTTGGGAAAATAATCTAATTGCGATTTTTCACCAAAATATTGCGATTGCGATTTAATATGCGATTTTTTTTTGTATCCTCTTTTTTCCCCCAACAAAACGTAATGAATGATTTAAATAGGACCAACACAATATTAGATACATTTAGTGTAAAATATTCTTTCCCACATTTTACATTTTTATTTAACTGCTCATTACAGAAACAAGAACAACAAATCGTTTTTTTTTTTTTAGACCACGTTTTTTAATCGCGAACGTTGCGGTTAGAAAATCGCGTTCTATCATATCGCGATTAAATCGCAAATGCAATTAATCGTTCAGCCCTACTAGAGACTGAGTAGAAATCCCCCAGCCCAAAAGGGGAGTGATGTAAAACAAGAGAAAGGAGGAGAGAGAAGAGAAGAGCAGACACAGGAGAAGCCTATTCACCCAGTCATGTTTCATAACTACTGCTGGCCATGATCCCAGCGCGCGCGCACGCACGCACACACACACACACACACACACACACACACACACACACACACACACACACACACACACACACACACACACACACACACACACACACACACACACACACACACACACACACACAAAAAACATCCTTCTGTACACCTCCACAACTTCCTTCCTCCTCCTTCCTTCCTCCTCCTCCTCCGGCCATCACATCAGGCTACATTCATGCCTGAACCAGTCACTTATACCAACATTCGACATTAGGCGCTTCCCGCAATCATATTAGGCATTTTCAGACCAGAGGAACTTTTTCCATAGTTCTTTCTGTTGGAGGAAGTACCCCCTTTTGTGTGTGTGTGTGTGTGTGTGTGTGTGTGTCCCACTGCACAAACTGGGGTGTATCATAGTTCTTAGAATGCCATTTTGAGGGACTTTTTTTTTGCTCTTACTTCAGGGTAGGTACTCTCCCAGAACAAGAGGAACCATTAGTGAGGTAACCGCACGGTGATTGGTCCAGATGTAAGCGCACATTGATTGGTCGAACACCTGAGCCACTGCAGCACCGGACTTTATCTAAATGCGATGGAGTGATGTTGCTATACCAACCGTTGGCCGGTTTACATCACTTCAGTATCCCTACTGGTGGTGCAAATGCAAACAGAAAAAAGCACTTGAAGGTACGTAGTTCTCAGAGGAGATCTCCAGTGGGTAGTTCCTCTCAATGAGTCCCTAGAACTGTTTGGTCCAAAAGCACCTATTGTCTCAAAGGGAACCATATGACAGAAGCATAATATCTAAGCAAGGTCACTTGCATACTCATGTAAAACAAGCAGCATTATTAAAAATGCTTGTATTTAGATTTTGGCCAGAGACATCAAGAGACATCACTAATTCATAGCTTCTCATTTGTAAATGAAAGTTATGTTGACCTTTTATTTGACCTTACCAATTGACCTTTTGTGCGTATAACTGAGCATCACGCCATGATAGTGCTTTAAGCTGTGAGGGGGGCAACTGATCACACTTTATTTGGATGGTCCCCTATAGATCCCTATCTACAGATGCTGAGATTATAAACAAACTATCTGCTCAAACTCCATTATACCAGTGAACCATTATAAAGACTGAAGATCTTAATTAGTATATTTTGGTAATTGTATGAATGAATTCTGCACACACACACACACACACACACACACACACACACAGAGCTATATCAATATATATATACATTTATGTATATGTGTGTGTGTGTGTGTGTGTGTGTGTGTGTGTGTGTGTGTGTGTGTATGTGTATGTACAGACGTGGACAAAATTGTTGGTACCCTTCCGTTAAAGAAAAAAAAACCACAATGGTCACTGAAATAACTTGAAACTGACAAGCTCCAGTTTTGTCTCATCTTTCCAAAGGACATTCTCCCAGAAGCCCTGTGGCTTGTCAATATGCATTTTGGCAAATTCCAGTCTCGCTTTTATATGATTTGCTTTCAACCAACAGTGGTGTCCTCCTCGGTCGACTTTGGCTCAAACAGCGACGTATGGTGCGATCTGACACTGATGTACCTTGACCTTGGAGTTCACCTCTAATCTCGTTGGAAGTTGTTCTGGGCTCTTTGGTTACCATTCGTATTATCCGTCTCTTCAATTTGTCATCAATTTTCCTCTTGCGGCCACATCCAGGGAGGTTGGCTACAGTCCCCTGGACCTTAAACTTCTAAATAATATGTGCAACTGTAGTCACAGGAATATCAAGGTGCTTGGAGATGGTCTTATAGCCTTTACCTTTAACATGCTTGTCTATAATTTTCTTTCTAATCTCCTGAGACAACTCTGTCCTTAGCTTTCTGTGGTCCATGTTCAGTGTGGTACACATCCTGATACCAAACACCACAGTGACTACTTTTCACCCTTTAAAAAGGCAGACTGACTGATTACAAGTTTGAAGACACCTGTAATGCTAATTAAAGGACACACCTTAGTTTAACATGTCCCTATGGTCAAATTATTTTCAATCTTTTCTAGGGGTACCATCATTTTTGTCCAGGCCAGTTTGATTCGTTTATTTTTTTTAATTATTCTGTTGAACCACAATTCAAAAGCAATGTCTGATTTTCATTAGTTAATTTTCAGTACATTTGTATTTATTATTACTTTTGTCAGTTTCAAGTTATTTCAGTGACCATTGTGGCTTTTTCTTCCTTTAGCGGAAGGGTACCAACAATTTTGTCCACGTCTGTATGTATGTACGCTTATTTATTCTCCTATTTACTCGTTTACATAATCTGTAGTTCTTCATATTCATATACTCTATAAAGGTTTAAAGGTAAATATAGTCTGGGATACAGTATCGGCACTACACTATCCATAAGCACTGTGAAGATCATGTGAATCTTATGTGATCATATGTGTCACTGTGAATCAACTACTCTGTAGGAGAGAACAAATAATTCTTGTCTGTAACAACTGACTCCTCTCTTCCAATGATACCATTAAATCTGACACAGAAACCATAACTCTCATGGTAATCGTGATCTTTGATGTTTCTCCTTTCCAAAAATAATAAGAACAATAACAACAACAACAACAATAATAATGACAATAATAATAATCATCATCATCTACACAACCTAAGCAGACAGCTGGGTGTGACCTAGCCTCTGGTTCTTGCAGACTGAGAGCAGAGAGAGGGGAGTGGATCTCTGGAGGACAGCAGGGTTTAGGCCCGCCTTCGTCTCCTCTATGGCCCAGTTAGAAGCTCCTCTGCTGGGGCACGCTTCCAAAGAGGGCCTGGTGCTTCACAGCCACTCCAAAACCTGCTCATGTGACCCAGAAAATGGGCTAAACTGAACCTTCTGCTCCAGGAGGCGGAAGTGTGGGTGTACACACACATTCGCACACACACACACACACACACACACACATTCTTTTTCTCACACACACACACACACACACCTCAGAGGGTGTCATCTTCAGCTGCAACCCACAGACAAAGCCCAACGTCCAGTCCTAGTGAAGGGTATGTTACTGCAGTAGGAGGACTTGAGATGAAGGTGCTTTTCTCCGCATCGTCTTATCTTTCTTCTGGGCTCTAAAGCAGCCAGAGATGAACAAATTGGTTTGCGACCCTTATCAGGCTTGCTTAGCCTACCTGTTCAATCTCAACTCGGAATGCCTGTGGGAGAGGGGAGGGGAGAGAGAGATCAAAAAACACTGGAGAGAAACAGAGAGCGATAGAGAAAGAGAGAAACAGAGAGACAGAGAGAGAGAGAGAGAGAGAGAGAGAGAGTTGTCTGAGAAGATGCAATGTCCTGAGGACTGAAAGCGAATTACAATCATGTCTCTAAGGAGAGCTTATCTCCATCAGGGTTTTATCACAGTAATTAACCCAAAGACCCCTTAAACTAAAACAACCGGAACAGTGGCAACTAAACTAAACAACTAAACTCACAGCACAGCAGTTCTGACACCAGTAGTCACGCAAGGTCAAATGGTCACGCTAACGACTGCTGGATCACGCCAACAGATCAGTCAACCAGCACAAATGCGGTGTCCACCATTATGCAACCTAGGCCTGTTCGGCCACAGTTTGACAAAAGCATGTATGCTAACACACACACACATTGATCTTTTAGTGGAAACAAAGCACAAATACAAACCCAAACAATATCTGATGACAACAGTGACAAGTGCTAAACCTATTTCACACACACACATACGCACCCAACACACACACACACACACACACTACAGGCTGCACTCATTGTTCTCTATCCAGTGCTTTCCAGGAAAGGTGCAGGATAACGCTGTGATGTCGGTGTGATGTCGGTGTACACACACACACACACACACACACACACACACACACACACACAAAAGCAGAAATGCAACTCAAATAGGTAGAATTTAAAGCAGCAATAAGTAGTTCTGATCCAAAACTAGCAAGCTAACTAACTCAAATTCATGCGAAAAAAACTTGCAAACACCACCAACAGCCAAGTTGGGACTGATAAAAGCTTGCCAACACACTAACTGGTGTCTTTTGGCAGTATAGCTGGCAATGTCATGAATGTGAAAGCTTTTCTTCCCTTTTTGCAGGGTGTTCCAGCCCGGAACACAGAACTACATAGTGTATATCCTGGATGGCTAGTGGGAAAGACACAGGTGTTTATCTGTCCTTCACATGACCATATGCTATAAAAATGAATTTGAGGGTGGTACCAAAACTAGTTGCCTATAAAAACATACCTCAAAAAGTGTCAAATGGTTGCTTTAAGCCCTTCCTTGCTATATTGAGACTGGTAAGAGACCACTCTAAGGTCAGCTATTCTTTACTGTCCACCGGTACTCTGTGAGTGACCAACACACCTTTAAAATACCTCCAACTGAAATCTTTAGAAATTAAAATAGAAAAGCCTTTATTGTCATTGTATTTGCATACAACGAAATTTGGAGCGCTGCTCTTGTTGGTGCGACGAGGGACAACATATAACACAACAACAACATTCCAACAACATATAACACAAATAGCTAAAAATAGTACAAATAGCTAAAAACAATATATATGTTAAGATCTTTCACCATTTGTCCATTGAGAAATGTTTGGACACCTCCACAGGCCTTTATATACAGAGCATGAACACTCAGAGAAGTAGCAAACATAAATATATCATCTGAGGCAGTAGAAATCACCCCCTGCACTGAAAATCCATTCATCCATCCCTGTTCCAATCATGCATGATTGAAATCCGTATCATTATAATGCTCTTAGCTAAATTGGGCACATGCAGCTAATCAAGATTGGCACTTGTGAGTTCAGTCAGGTATGCGGAGCAGGGAAAGATGGTTAGCATGTTGAAAAGGGCACGAGGCTGAGGAGGAGGGCAGAGGCAGAGGGAGAGGGAGAGACAGAGGCAGAGGCAGGGCTCCGCATCTCCGGACTAGACTGACTGTGAAGTCAAGTGTGGCCTTGCAGTGGGGCCTTTGGGTGGCTCTGGGTACATTTAGGAAAGACTGACAAACGGTAACAATGACGGCCACAAGCACAGCTCAGGGTCAGGATGTGGACACAGGACATAGTTAGAGCCGTATCCATTCAGCACAGATATGTAGACGGAGTGGGCGGCAGAGACATTCCTCCCAGGGCCTCTTACGGCTGCAGGGGACAGACGGCTGAGCACTGGGTGTGTGACCACAAGGGTGATGGATGAATCACTCTCCTTTCATTTATCAGATTGTATCTCTGTTTGTTTAGCTTTTCATTCGCTCACTCAGTCCATATATGGGAATCTGTCCATCCGTTTAATCAACACACTCACTCGTTCAATCAGCCATCCACTCACTCTGTCCCTCACTCTAAAAGATGAATGACGCAGCGCCCCCAACACACCGCATAACGCTGGCGAGAGAGAGACTGAGGCCCCCATTCATCTACTCAAACACACACACACACACACACACACACACACACACACACACACAATGGACAAGACAGACAACACGTTGGCCCCATCCAAATCACAGAGGACAGAGTTCATTCATTCAGTTCCCTACTATTTCACTCGCCGTGTCCCTGACTCTGTGCAAGATCAGCAGCACTGCACACATTTAGAGGAGAGGAAGAGGGAGATACAATCAAGAGATAGACAGAGATAGAGAGAAAGGAAGAAAAGAGAGAGAGAGAGGGAGAGCAAGAGAGAAATATGGGAAATACTCACCACGATTTTCCATCACAGAGCCTGACATGCAACGACAAGATGATCCTGGAAGACAGAGAGAGAGACGAGGAGATCAACAAGAGATGCCCAGTGTTCCCTGATACTAGTTCGCCTAGTCCTCAAAGTCTAACCTAAAATGAAGCCCTTCACCAGCGGGCCAGTCTTTTAGATATGGATAATTAGACATGTGCTGACCTTTAGAAATGAACTGTGCTGTAAGACACACTCCACTTCAAATGCATATTTACAAATGGGCAGGTGGACATTCAGGAGGAAAAAGAAGAGCTGTGTGTGTGTGTCTGTCTGTCTGTGTGTGTGTGTGTGTGTGTGTGTGTGTGTGTGTGTGTGTGTGTGTGTGTGTGTATGTGCGTGCGCGTAGGTGTGTACCGCAGTTCGGGCTTACACTGTTGAAGGTCATTGGCCTTGTGAGATGGAGGTTTCCATCGATGCCTTTGTCATCTCTTTGAATAGGTGAATATGTGTGTGTGTGAGTGAATGTATGTGTGTGTGTGTGTGTGTGTGTGTGTGTGTGTGTGTGTGTGTGTGTGTGTGTGTGTGTGTGTGTGTGTGTGTGTGTGTGTGTGTATGTGTATGTGTATGTGTGTGTTAGGCTGCACGCTGGTGATGTCACGTCTTCTTTAAACAGGCCAATCTGTCAGAAGAAAAGAAAAAAAACACATTCGGTCAATTCGACCTGTCCTCACACACACACACACACACACTGAAATCAAATCCTGGCAAAGGGCTCCTGTCTATGAACTCACACTCACTCACCTTCCCTCCTTTAAAAAAACCCACTTCAGGCCACTTTGAGGGGTAAGCCATACTGCCTCACTTGCAATGCATTTCTGCAACGACCCTGTCAGAGAGCAGAGCTCTCTGGGCCTGTTTTAAGAGCTACACTTCTCACTGTAATTGAAACAGAAACACCTACTGGAGTGAAGCACTACATAAACTCATGAGAGAGTATTATCTGCATTATGCTGCCTGAGTACTGCTGCCTGACAGACTGAGTGGGAGACAATGAGAGAGGGAGAGCGAAAATGAGATGATTATGATTAAGACCCCGAACCGAGATGACGTGCCAGGTTATAATAGACTTGGACTTGGACAGGAAGAGAGAGTAAGAGACAGACTGAGAGAGAGAGAGAGAGAGAGAGAGAGAGAGAGAGAGAGAAAATAACAAGACAGATAGAGAAATGGATATATATATATATATATATAAATAATGAGAGAAAGAGAGAGAGAGACGGAAACAGTGTGAGAGAGAGTGAGAGAAATAGAAACAGAGAGGTAACATAAATGAAGAGGTGGAGAGAGGTAGAAAGTGACAGATGGAAGGAGAGACGGAGAGAGATGGAGGGATGCGAGGGATCGATGACGCTGGAGGTGGGGAGAGAGGAATGCTAGTGAACCGGTCCCGAGGCCCTGCTGGGATCGATCGGCCTCCGAGCCACGGCAGAGCGACAGCTCCTCCCTCACTCCTAATCACAGCTCAGAGCGCTGGGGGGAGGGGCAGCGAAGAAGAGAAGAGAGGCAGGCACACACACGCGCACACACACGCACACGCACGCGCACGCACGCACACACACACACACACACACACACACACACACACAGATTGAGAGGGAGTTAGATGTCTCCCCTTCTTCAGTTCAGCTTTTACGGTTTGTGTTTCTCTCAAATGCTTTGGCACTAGACTGCACCTGTATGTTCCATTGACTGTACCACAACAGCACACCTTAATCGACCTGAACTGCAATGCAATTGAATTCAACTTGGAAAGAATTCAGTTAGAGTTAGAAAGAGGCTAGAATAGAGGCAGGAGAAGAGAACAGAAGAGTAGTAGTAGATGTATTACTACCACACGCACACGCACACACACAGAACAGTAGTGGTATATTTATTACTATACAACACACACACACACACACACACACACACACACACACACGAGTAGTAGTAGATTTATTACGACATAGAACACGCACGCAGAAGAGTAGTAGTAGTAGATTTATTTATCCGGTCTTTCAATGCTGCTTTATTACTACACACAAAACAAAACAAAACAAAACAAAACACACACACACACACACACACACACACACACACACACACACACACACACACACACACACACAGTTATGGGATCACAGAGAAGAAGACATTAGCCTTCACGTTGAAAATAGGACATTTCCCATATTGTTCAGACACTGAAATATGCATGTGAATTCTTTTCAAGGTGTATCTAGGGGTGCATCTGTTGTTGTGCCTCGTGTTGACATCCTAACTCATTGTGAGAATGGAGGGGCGTGGGAGTGGGGCTGGGTTGCCAGACAACACTGTTGAGCCTTCTGGAGGTGTCGTGGGCCTCATTGAAACAATGATGAAGGAAGGTGCCCACTTGACAACCCCAGGGAAATGCTCACAAAAACATCTCTGATCTTTGTTGCTGTCTGTTGTTGTTGTTGTTGTTGTTGTTGTTAAGTATCAGTATGATGGTTGTAATGTACCCTGTTCTGCTACAATAAATAGGTTAGGTTGTTGGGTATTTGCACGTGGCAGTGAGAGGTTTAGCAGCTGTGAGACGTCCCTAACCAACTGCACAAGAACTTTAACATCTTGCCCTGTGTATAACTAAAAATACACCTCATTCTCTTCCATTAACAAACCTAACAAAGGTTTCTCAAAGGCGGAAAACTGTTTATTACATGGTTGGTTACATAGGTGATAACCTAAGAACATGGAATGATGCTATTCTGAAATTGATGGGTTGAATTCCCACCCACCCCCATGTTGCCCATCCTGCAGGAGATTCTTTAAGGAGACCTCTGTAGAACCATAGAACAGAGGCGTGGAACCAAGGAAACGAAGCACTGATGACTGCATCCTGGGCAGAGGGCCTGAGAGATAGGTGGGCACATCAGCCTCATCAGATCATCACATTATCTCCAGACAAACACACCCACCCACGCGAGCGTTTGGACAGATGTTGGTAATCCCACCGAGACAAGAGAACAGAGAGAGGAACAGTAACCGAGAGAGAGAGAGAGAGAAATAGAGGTAAAAAAAGAGAGTGACAGCAAGAGAGCAAGCAAGAGAGAGAGAGAAATAGAGGTAGAAAAGAAAGAGAGAGAGAGTGAGAGAGCAAGCAAGAGAGAAAGAGTGAGAGAGAGAGAGAAATAGAGGTAGAAATAGAGAGATAAACCTATTCGGTAAATGAGTGGCACTAAACCTTGGGAACAGTGTGTGAAGGCGTTAGCAGCCTATTTTAGTGCAGCTACCTCAAGCAGATCTGCCGTCACTGCACCTTTTTCAGGGACAGTGAAGGACAGGCAGTGTGTGTGTGTGTGTGTGTGCGTGTGTGCGTGTGTGCGTGTGTGTGCATACACACCTACATACAGACTCAAGGATGTGACATTTGAAGCGAGACAACTGCGCACATATGCATGATGTTTGCTGTTAAGCATGGTTTTGATTCTAGAAGTAGTCTATGGTGCACTGAAACACAGCCCATGAACCACCCCCCCACCCCCACCCACACCAACACCCGCCATCCATGGTGGCAAGGGGACAAATATTAACATATGACAGCTTTGTCACAGACTCCGGCCAAACCCTGAATTCTGCCACTTAAGGGTTAGCAGACTCTGGGCTGTCCGGTTCCATGTTAGGCTGGCACAGTATTGCCAGTGCGCTTCACATATTTGGGGTTTCTGACACCAGAATTATCCCAAAAAGCTAGCCGGCGCTGACCACACATATAAATCTCACTCTTGAGCTGTACCATTAACCTCCTTACACAGGAAAGCTGGAAATACTGGGAGTGATTGTGGGTTGGGAATAGGAGGAGAAGGGAGACGGGGGAAGGCAGAGAGCCAGAGACGGAGAGAGGGAGGGAGGGAGGGAAAGAGAGAGAGAGAGAGACAAACAGAAAGACAGACAAACAGACACACAGAGAGGGAGAGAGGGAGGGGAAAAGAGAGAGAGTAGAGAGACAAACAGACAGACAGACAAACAGACACACAGAGAGGGAGAGAGGGAGAAGGCAGGGAAAGATGCAGGGATGAGTGTTAACTCTTGAGACTGCCTGCCTTCCTCTTGCGGCTGTGATAAAGGGCAGAGAGCAAAGCCGCCAGGAGCAGCCGCCCCTCCAGAGGATTCGACTGCACATAACACCCCACTCTACACTACACTGCTGTAAGATGGGAGAGCCAAGGGACCCAGCGCTCACACCACACAGACACACAGACACACACACACACACAGAGAGAGAGGTGTGATCTGAGGGTGACTCAACCCCCACACAGTAAACAAAGATGCAGAATGTCACAGACACCCCGTCATCACGTGACGTCAAACCCGAAATAAAATCATAGTGCTTTGCTCCTTATGCTCGATGGCAAACAGCCCTCACAGAACCCTGCACAGCTCAAACACTCGAGCTGCTAAATAAACACGTTTAGCTGCTGCTCCACTGCTAACTTTGCCCCCTTCACTGCAGGTGAAGAACTTCAGCAGCGGGGTGAGCATCATCATAAGCAGCACAGTGAAACTGAAGCTGAGATGCTGCGGCTTTGAGGCTGATCTGTCTGGGGTGTAACGGCCTGTGGATGACCGCAGGAACATTGGAGGATGACGGACAGGCCATTCTGTTCTTCTGGCACGTGAGCAGAAGCAGAAGAAGCAGCCAGAGCCGGAGCTGGGCAGTGGCCTATGAGGAGGGAAGACTGAGAGAGAACCGAGAGGCAGGACGTTCGTAAGGCTGCTTAGCCTGACAACTTATCACGTAAACACCCACTCTAAAACACCACGGTCTTGAGCGTCACTGGTTGGATCTCGGTGAAATTTTGATCAAAGCAGCAGTCATAAATAGCGAGAGAAAATCTGAGCAGGTGACAGAAGCTGCAGCAAACGCCTCTCCGGATTAGAGTCTGTAAAGTACCCACGCTGCCAAAAAAACAAAACACGTTTGCTGTGACTGACACTTGGGAATAACTGAGAATCATGATGGCACAAAAAAACACTCAAGCTGTAAATGCTTGCACTAACAAAAAAATAAAAGAAACAAACAACAGATCCATAAAACATCACACTCAAAAGTTCTGCTTATTGCTGCAATAGCTGTTCCAGCATGCCACAGCTGTCAGTGGAAGATGGATGGAGAACAGACTCTGCACCCGTGTCAGTACCAGTTTGTTTCCATCAGTGAGCGGACTGTGAAAGCTACAAACTGCCATGTCATCCTGCTCCAGAACCTGCCACCTCACAAAAGTCTCACAATGCTCTCCTTTAGTTCAGGATTACAGACCTTTCAGTGCCCAGAATTCTTGCTCTACTTTAGGTTTCACCGAGTTCAGCAGGTTCTTGTTGTGATTAAGTCGTCACTGATTTCAGAAGGTTCAGCTCTTTCTCGTGGCCTCAGGACTCTCCATTGTGGAGCTTGACATTTCCACAGCCAGCCATCGGTGATGTCAACAATCAATGCTACAATCAATCGATCAATCTCCTGCTGTGACGTCACGGGTCTCTCCATCGTGTCATTGTGTCAACCCAGCAAAAACAGCATGGCAGAATAAGCCCAGACAAACTACACAGAGAGCAAAGAAGAACACGTTCACACTTTCATTTGCTTGGAGCACGGCGAGCTGAGATCTGTTCTTGTTAAGTGTGTGTGTCGTGAGTGGATGGATAGATGGATGACTTGATTGTATGGAGGCGGAAGATCACAGTGGGAACAGGAACCTAAGCGAGGGGAACCAAATGAAACCTCAGGCCACAGCAGACCAGACAGTGGGATTCAGGTTCCTTAGTGAGTGACAAGAGCTTTACATGGATGCTGTGAGGTCACACACACACACTAGGTACTGAGGTGGAGAGGGTGAGCGCGCACACACACACACACACACACACACACACACACACACACACCTGACAAGCAGCAGATGTCAGTGTGTGCACCAGATTGCATGACTCCTCACACCTCTGCTCAGAGCCTGTCACCACAGTGAGTCTCTTTCTTTCCCTCTCTTGCTCACACACACACACGCTCCCTCGCTCACACACACACACATACTTGCTCAGACACACACACACACACACACTCGCTCACTCACACACACACACACGCTCGCTCGCTCACACATTCACACACACACACGCAGGCTCGCTCAGACACACACACACGCTTACACACACACATGCTCACTCACACACACACACACACACACACACACACACACACACACACACACACACACACACACACACACAGTCTCCCTCGGGATGGCAGGCGTGAAAAGGGAATGTAAATGGCCTAGTTCCTGTCAGAGCGCTTAACTCTTCAAACTCTATTGGGCACATCTCTAGCTGAGCGCACACGAGAGCACACAACACACGCACATACACATGCACACACACACACACACACACACACACACACACACAGACGCACGCACAGACGCGCGCACATACAGACGAGCGCACACACACACACAGAGGATTAATACCATCGGAGCTGTCCCATACATCTTGAATAAGTCTACTGCTTCACTGCGCAGTGCCCACAGAGCACAAGTGAGAGCCCAAGTCACTGGGCAGCTTGTTAACTAAAGGCCTGTCAGGTTTTGGAAGTGGTGAGAGTGGGACGTGTTCTAGCCGTCCCGACAGGAAGTCTAGCAGCAGACTGGCTAGAAAGCCTCTGTTCTAAGCCCTGGGACAGCAATTCATAACGGCTCTTTGTAAGTAAATTCAAATGGGTTCGAAATTGGCAAAATAAGACATGCTGCCACAACAAGATGCATGGGGATCAAGCTGGAGTTTACTTAAAAAGGGTGGTTAAAGAGGCTTTGGTGGTTGTTTTTCTCCTCTGAACAATTTGATTCCCCACAAAGCTGTCCCTGCTTTATTTTCGGACATTTTTCAACCCTGCGCATACACCTTGCTGCAGTGGATAACATTTGTCTGCAGTGAAATACCTCAGACGAACCAAACATCCTGGATAGCTGTATGAAATATTAGCGGCACACACTGCATGGCAATATGTTTTCAGTCAAACGTGCTGGACATCTCATCTGCCAACGTACACACTGTACAACAGACAACTGCTGCCACCCTCACAACTGCACACAACACAGGTGTCCTAAGAGGCAGGTACATATGCAGTCACCTCGACTGCCTAAGAGCAGCCCCATGGACACAGCCAGTCACTGCTCCAGTTTGTGAGATCTACTTTGACCGAAATTGGAAAAACAGGAAGAAAAGTTAAGCTTCACTAGTCCACCCTTAGGGATGCTTGATTTAGAACGCTAATCATTAGCATGTTTGGCTTGGTTTGGAAGAGAAAGGGAAGGAGGTGGGATGCGTAGCTACGCCAGAGCGTAGGGAGAGGTAAGGCAAGTTTAAAACTCCTGGAATGCAGAAGAGGGAGTGAGTGACAATCATCCTCATGGGCTTCTCCTGAACTTTGTTTAGAAATCATCATTGGAAGAACATCTGTAAAAGGTGAAAACTTTCCTAAACAAAGAAGACCTAGTTAACCTACATGTTTGAATGTGCATGGCACATTACATGATACAATCCTCCACTGGAAGCTCATTCAATTACGCAAGGCGGAAACGGGAGCATCTGGCCGGGTTGTGCGGTCTTTAAATAGCTATGCCTCTCACTCCCTCTCCCTCTGACCTGCAAAAAAAAAAAAAAAAAAAAAAAAAAATGGAGAGAGCCAGCTGCTCCGACTGACAACGGCGAGAAAAATCTTTATCTGCGAGTGCCGCGTGCCAACGCAGGGTTCGCTTTCCACAAACCCCCTGCGCTCAGGTGCCAAAGGGGAAACCACACACAGATACACACACTCACACCAAAACAAAAAAAAATACTGCTGGGTAGCACCGGTCTTTCTGATACACTTACTGCCTAAGTTCAAACATACTCACAGAACAGGCTTTCAAACTGGGGGGGAGCGGTCTCCTTTGTACCCCATCACCGCAGGCCTGACTATGTGTGCCGGAGAATGCAGACCTCTTGAACACAACATGAGGACCTTATGGGTACTTCCTGAAGACCTTATGAGGACTTTCCTGAAGACCTCCGTTACGGTTGTCTTCATGAGCGGCCGTTCCACGACATCCTCGGGCCCTGGTATGGGACAAAATGAAGACCGGCACTAACTCGCTCCCTCGTTCGTTCCCAATCCGGGACGAGGAGTTGTACGTCATCACCGTTCCTGCCCCAGAAAAAGCTCAGCCGCTCACTGCAGGGACCAGTGGCCCACTTACTCAGGAGCCCAAACTGCTCTTCTCTCCTTCCTCGTCACCCATCCTCCACACTAAAAACCCTCCCTCAGCCTCCAGGCCTATAGAGACCCCCCCCCCCCACCACCACCACCACCATCACATGGGCTCAGTCCCCATCTGAGGCCCCCCTCACTGGTGCTATGGGTACCATCAGATTTAAAGGGCCCTGTGAAAAAGGAGATCTCTCCTTTTCACCTGTTCAACACTCCCCGTTTATCAGAACTGTTGAAAGACTGCCGGATCACACACTGAAAGGACACACACACACACACACACACACACACACACACACACACACACACTGTTCCTTTTCTGTTGAGGGGTATTCACCCCTCACTGTAATGGTTCAGCCCCATCACCCTCAATTGGTTTAATCGGTGGTAATGGGCTGGCCTATTTAAGGGCTGGCTCATTTCAGGTAGGGAAGAGAGAGGAAGACCTCCACCTTGCAGAGAGGCATGTTTGGATATCCTTGGACCTTGGTGCCTAGTTTATAACGTTGACTAGTTCTGGATCCTAGTTCTCTGGGTTCTACGCCTGGAACCATTTGGGTTAATTTTGTGAACAACCTGGCTAAATAAATCTACATGTATATATTTGTACTGGACTTCCATCCCCTGCCACTGCCTTCTCTCTCTCCTCGTCACAACCTCATCCAGGAGTGCACCTCCCAAAACGAAATAGTTCTTTCAGAATCAACAGTAAAATACAGAATAGTCACACGACAATCTTTGGGACAGCCACAAATGCGTTACATCCTACCGGTTAGAAAGCAAGTCTGTCGACTTTTTCTACCACCTAATTAGCCTGGCAGACCTTGACATTTGCTGAGCTGAAGTATCAATGCAACATCTTTCCCTTAAATGGAGCATCCCCATTAAGACTTGGCCTAGGCAGTCACTGGCACTAATAGCCCTGTAAACCAGCCCTGTCTTCCCTATTCAGCCATGTATCAGCTATCAGCCAGTCTAAAGAAGGTTCAAGTGGTATCATCTTCAAATGTTAATGTGCCTCTACTTAAGATGAGCGAGATGGCACTCTCTGCATCCTGTTGAGGGCATGGAGGAGCAGGGAAATTGCTCACTGGCTGACAGATTGCCTCAGAGAAGAGGGACGGAGGGAGAGGGTGGGAGGGAGGGAGGGAGAGAAGAGAGAGAGAGATATGATCAGAGGGAGGGAGAAAGACCGCAAAGAAACAGACAAACAAATGCAACAAGGTGGAGAGAGGGAGTTAGAAAAGAAGAAAGACAGACTGAAGAGAGAGGGATACACAGAGATAAGGATGACTAGGAGAATGAGCTGAGATGGAAAACATCTAAGCGAACCATGTCATCAACCTGAACTGCCAGAGAGCAGTCAGATAGCCCAGATGACCCACTACAGAGAGAGAGAGAGAAAGAAAGAGAGAAAGCGCAGCAGACGAGCTCTGGGAGAGACGGAGGTGGGGAAATCACTCCAAGCAGGGAGAAAAAAGTGAAAAGAGAACTGTGTGAAGAATGAGTGATGTATGGCATAACAAAAACAATTGAAAACACACACACACACACACACACACACACACACACACACACACACACACACACACACACACACACACACAGAGGAAGGGTGGTGCAAAAAGCGACATCATCAAAGCCTCTGTTGCATATTTCATCAGTTGCAAGCACATGGCAGTTATGCCCATCATCACCCTCATACAAACACCCTCCTCACATCCATCAGTGAGCACACACATGAACACACACACACATGAACACACACCTTCAAAGGGACGAGAAACACATTCGCCGTCATGCTCCCAGAGGCAGTAATGACTGGAGGAAAATGAGGCCACGCAGCAACCCCCCCCCCCCCCCCCCTCTTGCGCACACACACACTTTCTCTCTCACACACACACACACATTTTCTCTCTTTCTCATCTCCGGAGGGCCCCTTTCTATCAGTGTGGCCAGCTCAGAAGCTCACAGTCCAACCCCACAGGCTCTGTGCAATGCTCTCATAAAAGCACCACAGCTGGAAGCCATGAGGGAGAAACATCACTCCAACATGGTATCCAGCCTGGATAGGAAACAAATAAAATAAAATAAGAAGAATAAAATAAAAAATCTAATACAATAACCACAGGAACTTCACAACAGCAATGAACCTTCAGTCTGTCCTTCAATTGATCTTAAATCTCCTTGAGCAATAGGTGAAGACAGAATAAAGAAAGAAATAACTGCAACATGAATGCGCCTCATCTTCTTCACAGTAATTATCACTAAAAGCACTGGCGATAAATGGCAGGCTATCCTACACAGACAATCACCACTTGGTGCTGCCCAGACATTTTAATATGTAGGCAATCAGGCTATACACATGACTGATGGCAATCAGCGCCAAGCTTGAAGAAGGATGTCGATGCTCCGAGGAATGATTGATGTTAAGGCTGTGCGGTTCCCCGTCTACGCTCGATTGAGACTCACCATCTCAGTTCAAGTGTTGGTCAATGGACCACGTCTAAACAGATGATAAATCTGAGACAATGGCAGGTGACATACATTTAACTCCCGATGGCAACTTACCACTCACTCACAACACCAGTGTCTGCAGCTATGCCAGTTTAACCCAAAACGCAGGTACATCCGCTTTTCACGCGATCACCGGTTCTCAATTCATTGGATAAAATAGGGCTACAGTCCAATGCAACGAAAGGCGAATCAAGCAAATCTGTGCAGCCGTAAAAACAAACGCATGGCACTGCGCTCTGACCACGACGGCGCGCCTACGGAGGATTCAAAAGACAAGATGCACGGAATTTGAAATTCAGAGATGATGGTGAACAGCAGTGTCGTTGCAACAGCGGCTTCAGTCGGGACTTGGTTGACTGAAAACGGCGATCATTTCAAACCCGACAAAGCCTGCACCATCTTCACTTCAGCACAGCCAACAACCAGTAACCAATAGCGAGAGTAGCCTAGTATGAATTGATGGGAAGAGTCACTCAGTTCAGACCTTGACGTGAAACTACTGTTTAGATGGGCTACGCTGGTATGTATTAATTATTTGATTTACTAATGCATAATGGTATTTCATTATTCAAACAAGAGAAACCAAGCGAATTTTATTTACTCGCGACAGCTGATTTTTTTTTCGTCATCGAAAGAGGTTGTGTTTTTGTCTTCATCATTTGGAATGGCTGTGATTGCCTTCAGAATGCATCTGATGCATTCTTTATAGATAATAGATAACTTTGATACACTTTGAATATTCTACCAATGTAACACATATCTTGCACTGAATTGTGCGAAAAAAATCATAAAGATAGTTTGTTTTATAAGATTTAGAGTGTTTGTATTTGGTGGTTATGGTACTTTTCATCCGTTGCTCAGTCTAGAACGACTGCTTTGTTTAACTTTCATTGTGTAAAACAGTAGCTTCGTTGTCTTATGTCAACGAGACCGCTTTTCCCCTGCAGGCTCTCGCATGACTACATTGTTACATCAGTGGCTAATAAGTAACATTAGGCTACTTACCTTCCCCTCTTACGTCTTACGAAATGCCCACCTCTTCCTCTGACTCCGGTTTCAGTCGATTGCAATTGTAACAGAGCCACTTCCTCGCCTCTCACTTTTCCAACCCTCATTGAAACTTTTTCCCTACGTACCGGAAATCATGTGGCCGGCATTTTGGTATCTGTAGTCTTATTAAAATTGACTGAAAATGCACAGTATAAACGCCTGGTTCCCTGACACAATTCAACACACTCCATTACCCAGAAGGCCAAGTTAAGGAAGCGAGCCAAATACACACCAAAGAGCCCGGGTACCCATCCTTCCAGGGAAACAAGCAGCGGCATCATCCGTTAGGATTTGCTGAATTGTCTCAGCATTTCTTTCAAACTCAGGGGGTTTATTAGCCACGAAGATTCACGGTCTGTATGCTTGTTATCCTGCGTTGTGGTCGATTTATTTTTTCTTAAATGTATAGGAAATTCATCACCTGTATTTAACACAGTGCTAGACATTAGAAAAAACTATTATGTCGTTTATCACAACCAATCTTCTGTGTGTAAACCTTGAAAAGAATTCCCTGACAACATAGTGATTTACAACAATAGTAATAGTAACAACAATAATACTGATAATAATGATAATAACAACAGTAATGATAATAATTGTCATTATTTTTGAGCTTATAAAGCTGTCAGTGACAAAATATAGCACAGTGATAGACACAAACAAATGATAACAGGCTTGCAGAAATTGAAAACCCAAACAGAAACCTTATCAACATAAACGTGACTCAAACAGCTCTCAGAAGGTGGTAGTATGTGATCAAGGGTTTAAATATATATATCTATATATGGTGTGTTCTGAGTAACTCCTTCACTGTCAGGGCAGAGCAAAGGCCTTCTGGCCATGTTTATAGTCCAGCAGCAAAAGGGCAGCAAGGGGACACTGACTAGTGGTTTGGGGATTTTGTTAAAGTAAAGGCCGAAATATACTTCTACGACTCCGTTACTCCGTGGTCACGCAGTTGCCTCGACGGACACGTTTTCATTTATGGTTCTCCGACAGTTGTGGCTGTTGCAAAGCACTTTAAAAAAAAAAGATGGCGACGGACCAAACTCCGTAGATGGTCGTATTTGTACATAAAAGCTATTTGGTTTTTTTTTTGCTTAGATTTTTTAAAGGTTACCAAGAAATAGACAATGTAAAAACCCTGTTATTATAACTGAAAAATACGTCTGAGGGGATTTGCGAGGTGTCTGAGCCAGCTATCTAATGTTGGCATACTACTACCCACAAGGTAAACAGCAATGTATTGACGGATTGATGGAGTCGGATAGTTACAAAATTTGGGAGGTGCACGTCAGGCCACGGAGAGGTGCTCGGAGAGGGTTTGCAATGTCGGAGAGGGCTCTCCGTGTCTCCGTAAACGGACGACCATATATAAATTGGGCTTAACACTATGCAACAATTTGACACTTTTTGAGGTATTTACAGGCAAGTAGTTTTGGTACTATCCTCAAATTCATTGTGATAGCATATGGTCATGTGAAGGACAGATAAACATCTTCCATTCAGGACATGCACTATTTAGTTCTGTGTTTCCTGGCTGAAAGACCTTGCCAAAATGGAAGAAAAGCTTTCACAGCATGACATTGCCAGCTATACTGCCAAAATACACCAGTTAGTCTGTTGGCAAGACTCTATCAGTGTCAACTCGACTGTTGGTGGTGTTTGCAAGATTTTTGCATGCCTTTTAGGTAGATAGCTTGCTAGTTTTGGAACAGAACTCCGTATTGCTGCCTTAAGGCTACTACAGGAGGATTGTGGCCCAAGGAAGAGAGGGTACTTGAACAACAAGCCTGTCAGTCATTTCATGTAGGCTACATAGAAGTGATGTGATGGCACAGTAGGATTCCAGGAAGCACATGAGTTGTTCATGCTGCCATGCTGAGATTTAACTCATTTTAAGTCCACGATTCTGATGAAAGGTTGTTGATATTTGAGCTCAGCAACCAATTAAACACCCCTCCCTTCCAGGCTCCTGAAGCAGTGTGTTGAATGGCTGCAATAGCATATGGCTCGGTTAGAGGCTCTGCGCTTGTTTCCAATTTACAGAGCCAGGACTGTGCACAAACACCTGGGTTTTTGGAGCACACACAGAGAATGGACAGCTAGAGAAAAGTGAGGAGCAATTAGCTGAATTTGAAAAAAGGGTATTGTATTAGAATAGCGCACTGTGCTTTTAGAAGGCAGGTGGATTTCTTGTTGCCTTTCCATTTTCATTTAGCAGACAGTTGAAACCAAAGGCATATAAAGTATAGTAATAATTTCAAACAGTATGAGTGCACCCTGGGCATCAGACCCATGACCTTGGTGTTGTTAGCACCCAGCTCCACTAGTCGAGGGGCTGGACCATCTGGTCAGAGTCTCACCCTCAGTTATTGTATTGTTCACAATAGCATCTAGAGGTGGACCGTTATAATTACACCAAGGACTAAACATGGACAGCTATCTTTGCAGCAGATGTGCTGTCAATTTCAAATAGCATATCTTCTGTACACACAAAGCCTGGGGGAGACCAGAACCCACTGTGGCTTCACGGAGCAGAGCCATGACATAACTCTGTACTGCCATCTTGTGGTCGTCTTGAAGTCAGACATGCCTGAGAACTCAAACTCTCACTAAATACCAGCCTACAGCCCTCTACCTCAAGGGGCTACTGCTAAGAAGTGTTCAGCATCATGTGCATAAAGGCTTAGGGTTTAAGCAGAAGTCAAGTCATGTCAAGTCAGCTCAGGTTTATTTGTAGAGCACATTTAAAAACAACAGCTGTTGACCAAAGTGCTGTACAAGCAAAACAGCAAAAAACATAAAGCAACTCAGTACAAACAAAGGCTATAAAAGACAATTTGAAAAGTAAAAAACACGAGACCATAGCAATAAAACGAAAGAAAAAGCATTTATCATACTGAGTTAAAAGCCAGGGCATAAAAATGTGTTTTATGATGGGATTTAAAGCAGCATAATGTCACAATTTTACCTTAAAATAACAGCTTCAGAATCATTTTGGTGGTGCACTGACTTAAAAAAATATGAAGAATGGCATCTGTGCTACTGCCACAGCACACCTGGTGTAAGTTTGGTGGACAGGGCACGACACGTCTCGCGAGAACTATGTAATCCTTCATGGTACCACCTCATACAACAACTAGACCCTTCTGTTAGCTATAAGAAGAAGCTAGCGCAATATCCTCTGTATGGCCATCATGGCAGAGGCGACGAAAAAAACGAAAAAGACATTGTAAGAGGAAGCAGAGAAGAAAAAAAGAGAGTTACCGAGCAAGAGACCAAAAAAGAGTAAGTCTCGGACTGGTTTTTACTTGTTGGCGAGAGCTAAAAGAGACAAAAGCATTCAAAGTCAGGTGCCAAGCTGACTTTCTTTCTGTTGGACTAGTCAGTAATATGTCTTGTGCTGCCGTGCTTGATTTTTCGCTGTGTTTGGAAAGTTGCCGACTTGTTGACTCATCATAAACATCCCTGCCAATGTTATTTATGAAAGAATGTGATGTAAGCTGGAACCTTATCTGTGTCATCCCTGTCTCACGGTGAGTTGCAGTTTTCCAAGATGCCAAAAGTCGTTGATCTCAGTTAGCCCCGTCTCAGGCTAGCATCCAAATAAACTCATCTCACCCCGAAAAGTTTGATCAGTCTTCGTCAATCTCACGCCAAATAAGCCTTGGAAGTTTGCAACCTCTCAGCTAACTAGTTAGCTTGTAATAAATTACACTGTCCAATGTATATTATGGGCCTGAATGTTATTATGTTATATGTGCCTTTTTTTTATTGTTCCGGTTATGTTGGTGTTCATCTCCGATGTCGCAATAAATAAAACTATGTAGTCATATTTGTGTAAAATCTTGTAATATTACTCTACCGTGTCAGTTGGCTTTTGGTGTTGTCTTTGCCAGTTCTTTATCAGCTTGTCAACAAATACACATGTACCACTGTCCATTAGGGGGTCTAATTTGTATTTACTACAGTGGTGTAAAAGTGAGCTACACGCCACAACTTTAGGGGGAGCTCAGTAGCAAAAAAGGCAGTGTAGGGGCCAGTCTTACATGCAGGGGCAGCTCAGGAGTCTAGGGTGCAACCAAAAGGAACTGGTCAGCTGACCTGAGTGACCTTGATAGGGATGTGCGTTTTTAATACATCAGAGAGATAGGTCGGAGCACATTAAACGGTGTGTAGGCAAAATCTTAAAAATGAATCTTATTACTAAAGTGTACAGGGGTCATGTGCTCACGCTTGCATGTTCCTGTTAGAAAACAAGCAGCAACTGTAGGCGTGAGAGGGAGGCCTTGCTAACACCAATGTAGAGGGCGTTACAGTAGTCAAACTGGGGCAAGATAAAACATTTATTACCCTTTCAAAATCATAAAATAATAAAAAAGGCTTGATCTTAGATAAGTGCCTAAGTTGAGAAAAGATTTATTTAACCACTTTTTTATCTGTTTGACAATTTTTTAATCTCCATCCATAATCAC
Organism: Clupea harengus; assembly: GCF_900700415.2. NCBI lineage: Eukaryota > Metazoa > Chordata > Actinopteri > Clupeiformes > Clupeidae > Clupea > Clupea harengus. Next base: position 15,291,842 of record NC_045162.1, on the reverse strand, counting down.
GCCCAGAATGTTTGCAGTAGGTTTTACACATGCTAAACATAGGAACATAGGTCCATATGAGGGGTGTCACAAGCACCCCTGGGTCTAAATATAATTATTTTTGTTTTATGCTCATTGAAGGCCATTCAAGCTTTGATTTGCTCGAGACAGTGGTTTTAACAAGTGGGAATCTTGTATGAATAACAATGGGAAGAGACTCCATATTTTCTTAGAATGGAACCTAAGGGAAGCATGTAAAGAGAGAAAAGGACTGGCCCAAGAATAGAACCCTGGGGAACTCCACAAGCGAAGCTGAAGAGGATATAAAGCCACTAAGGCTGTGTGAAAAACGGCCCGAGTCGGCCATCCCATGTTGTGGGAAGTAGACTGAAGTTAGTGGTCAAGAGGGAAAACACACGGCGCAGGAGATGGTGGCTTTCTTACAAAAATAGCTATTTATTAACAAGGGGGATTCAAAACCCCAAAACATATATACAAAATGAATAAACATACAGCAAGAAGACTAGGCACAAATCTGTAGCCACACATCTAGCTTACAGCTTTGTCTATGTGCCAGTCTCTTACCTCTCCAGCCTGTCCAAATCTCTCTCACTCAACAATGAGGTGCGCCTTATATCAGGCCGCCGTTTGGGCTAGATTGGTCCAATTAATGTCAATTGGACCCCTTCCACAGATGTGGGGGAACCCGGATCCAACCATTCTGGTGGGGGAGTCCAGTCCTTCTTCCCTCTTGGGCCACAGTGAGAAGGGGGAGGGATTTCACCTTCTCACAGGCTGACAGATAAACTTTGGTAAGGAAGATCTGAACCATACCAGAGCAGTACCTTTAATGCCAACACAATACTCCAGGCGAAAGATAAGTACATTAAGGTCTACTATGTCAAATGCAGCTGTGAGATCTAAACGAATGACAGAGTCCCCAGAGACAGTAGCTAATTACAGATTATTGAAAACTTTTAACAGTGCAGATTCGGGGCTGTGAAGGGCTTTAAAACCAAACTGGAGCAGCCCAAGAATGCTGCGTATGTCTACATAAGATTGTAATTGTTTGAGTACAACTTTCTCCAAAATGTTGGAAGAGACAGGAGTTTGGAAATTGGTCTAAATGGGAGAGGACTGAGGTGTCCAGGCTGGGTTTTGTAATCAGTGGTTGCACTACTGCATGCTTACAGTTTTCTTGTACAAATACTGGTGCTCGGTCCAGTAGTCTGAGAAATCTCTTTTACAAGGCAAGGGGGGACAACGTCTGATAATTTAATGCGACCAACAGTTTCCTTTAGGAGAGAGAGAGAGACACACAGGCTCAAACTGGTTACAAATCGCAGGGCAAGTGACAGTGATGAATGGGATGGAATTTTTTGCAGGTATCTGAGGACACATCAAGGCAAGTAGATTGGGGGGTATTAAGAACGGTGGTAATGGTACTAAAAACAACACAAGGTTTATGACAGTATGACAGCACGGTTTTCTCATATCTGCACCAGTTTTCCTTTAAAGTAACAGTATGCAACAATTGTACCTTAAAATAACAGCTTGAAAAAAATTGTGCCGCTACAATGACTTTTAATATGGCGATTTGCGCCTCCGCCATTGCCATCGGGGGTCTGTGGGGAAATAACTCCGCTATGTAGGATTCTGAGGCCGCCCGATCTGGGGGCGGATGTACTTCGACCTGCTTTCTGGCAGTGATTACGCAATGTCATATAGTGCCAGTCCACGCTCGCAGCTACAGTATAAGGGAGAAGCAAGCGAAGTCTCATCAGTATTCATCATGGAGAACGCACCAAAGAAACAGAAGAAGACGATGTCTGATGAAGCAAAGAAGAGAAAAAGAGAGGCCGACAGAGCAAGAGATCGGACTAGGGTCACAATCGGAACAGCTTTTACTCGTTGGAGAGAGCTGAAAGACACATTTGGATACAAGTTCGATTCACAGCTAGCCATCTTTCTGCTGGATTAGTAAGTAGTTTGTACTGTATCTTGCTTGATGTTTGACTGTGTTATCAAAGTTGTTGACTCGCTAGTTTGTCATACGTAACATACATAAATAGGTTTTGCTAGGCTTTAGGGTGACCAGATTTGAGTTTGTAAAAAAGAGGACTTCGTCGCTGGGGGAGGGTGCGGGGTCCAGCATGCTAAACACTAGCCTACCCTGCCTTCTCCCCTGCGACGAAGTGTCCTCTTTTTCACAAACTCAAATCTGGTCACCCTATTATAACACTTTTGGACATTGATGCTAGGTTTACGTCCTCTTTTTTGTCCAGGTAAAAGAGGACTTGTCCGCCCGGGTAAAATAGGACGTCTGGTCACCCTAGCTTAGCCGCTATCAAGACATCTCGTTAGCGATATCAGACATCTTGTTATAACACGCTTGGACAATGATGCTAGTAATAATCGAGTAGCTAGTAATAACGTCGTATACACTTCTTTGTAATGTTATTGTGATCGCTATCTGGCTAACTTGCCACCCAAGCTCCACTAGTCTCAGGATATTCCAGATATTTCCAAGGAATTTAGCGATAGTTGACTTTGTCTGTTAGCATTCCCTTACAGCCAGTTGGTCTGTGGTTCATGTTTCGTTAGCTTAGTATGCTACTTGTGTGTTACCTGACTTGAATGCCGTGATTTGTGAAAACATATATAAATATGTAGCGGCAAACATACTGAATTGGTTCTTTCTATCAAAAGCGGTAGGGAATGTCTACTCCCAGCAAGGGACATGCACAGCCACCACCGCCGCCTGTATCTAGGATTTCAGAAGAGTCCGACTGAGATGGGTATGTATCTTAGAACTGCGTTTCTAAACCAGCCATGCAGGACATTGTAAGTTGTGACTGACTTATTTATCTTTTGAATCAGGGACAAAGAATTCGCTATGCAAGGTGTTCAACCGTTGGGCAAAGAAACCGAAGCGGTTGGTGTGCTAGAATCTAGGTGAGTTCGTCTTACAACTGCGACCGTAATGCATTGTTTTGTTGATGAATATATTTATTTAGATTCGTTTTATATTCACAGCATGCACTCCTTGAGCATTGCTGAAGAGCAGCAGCATGACTCTCTGGATGAGGAGGAGGCGAATTATATGAGGAATAGCATGTAAGTCTTGCACATGAAACCATCTTAGTTCGTGTTCTTTTGTGCTTCAAGTTTATGGTGTTGTGTGTGTTTTGTAAATCATTTTTATTTACAGTATTGACATGGATGATTGCTGGGAGGATCCTAATCAGAAGGGCTTGGAAGAAGATCAGGACAGCTCTGATGAAGACTATAGTCCTTTTCTTCATCTACGGTATGTTTCAGTTTCTAGTTGCATTTCAGGTTGAACTACTACTATGTTGAAGGGTGCAATCACAAATTCAGGAGAAGACAACGTTTTAGGAGAACATGATGCAGTTGTTCCTTTTTGATCTTCAAATTGATTCTATGTACATATCTTGCTGCTTTGCAGTGCCCCAGCTATGACTGCCAACATCAACCAACTCCTGGAGATAAGCATGGATAAAGCCGTGCTTGATGTGGCAACACCCAATCCTCCAGGTGAGGACATACAAGAAACTCCAGAACAACAAAAAGTTTCAGGTATGCCCCTATAGTTATGCAAATGCTAGTATTTGTCATACATTTGCACATACACACAAGCACTTATGATCATATTTCTGAACTTTTTTGTCTGTCTTGTAGAACCATTACCAATACAATAATTGTATAACTCTGGGTGATTTTCCATGTTTGTTTTGTGTGCAAAATCAGCTGCTTAGGCCTGACTGCTAAGCACATTATAATTGAAATTGAAATGAAGCCTCATCTGATACTTTTCCTGGAGTAGCATCTAGTGGTGAGAAGTGTGTCACTGACTGGGCCTTTCAGGTTATGTATGTGTTTTTCAGGACAACTTCAGATTTGGAGAATTTCCAAAACCACATACTCATGTATGCAGGAAAGCGGTTTGCCTACAGCCCCCCTGTTTACAAAACCCAGACATTGCTTGCAGCAATCGATTACAACTATCACAACCACCGCATTCCTGCACGTGGCAAGGATGGACACCGAATGTAAGCTTTGCTATAACAGTAGTGTACTACCAAAAATAATTCATTAGTTCTTACCTAAACAGTTGTGGAATTGTGCAATTACTTTACTTTACTAGGTACAGACAGTACTTCAACAAGAAGTCCGAGCGCTGGAGTGTATATGTGTTGAAGGAGAGAAAAGGCTACCATTACATTCCAGACCTGCAGAAGGCCATCCTTGCTGAGAGGCTGGGAAGTGGAATGGGCCTTCCCAGAATACAGGGTCTAAGGCCTGATGATCCCAGGCGCTTGGGTTTGCTTGCCGCAACGCAGCCTCCATCCACATTTGAACTTGTCGCGGCTCAGGTTTCACGGGGAGAGGGTGGTGCCCAAAGTGAATTCTAAACTATTCCATTCTTTCATAGCTGTGTATGTAAATAATTTGCAAATAATTCAAGAGTCGTAAAAAGAAATATTTTTTTATTTATATGTAAATAAAAAACAATGAACATCAAACTGTACATGTTTTTTGACATTGAACATAAATAACAAAACTATTTACATATTTACACCAAACGGCGCACCCTGAAGCCAACATATTGACCCAAGGGGTCAGGAAATGCAGTTCTTATCTTCCAAACGCAGCAGCTCGGAATAATAACCCTATTGCCTTCACCCAAGCGGCCATGCTGCCACAGTACAAATTGGCGGTATGCCGCATGTCTGTACTGTCGCTGCTCCACCCCTGGTTCCTGTTCGTCATCAACAGCAAACACATCGTTCCATGCAGCCCATGCCAGCCGTAAAACGCCCGGGTCAAGAACATATAACTGCATATGTGCCATGCTGCTGACGGAGTTTTCAGGGGCCTGGCGGCAGCAGAGCCTTTCTTGGTCTGTTGTCATCTCCCCTCAGAATGATCGTATTTAGAGGATAATTATCGTACATCTGCCAGCACTGACAAGGCTATCGACCATTGACAGTTCTCTCTACAGTCAGAGCTCGCGCAAGAAGGTGGAATGTAAGGGAAATACCCTTTCCAAACCTTGTAAGGGCGTAATAACTAGTTTGTGAAAGACCCAGATAAACACAGATATCCGACCAGGCAAAATCCCGGACGTTTTTGGAATCCCTGCTGGACGCATTTGTTAGGTCTCGAAAGAGGACCTGTCCGGGTAAGAGAGCACGTCTGGTCACCCTATTTTAGTAGATGCCAAAAGTCATCGACCGTCTCAGACTAGCATGCAAATCAGTGTCTCACACGCCAAGGATTTCACACGTTAGTCTTAGTCAATCACACGCAAGGTAAGCCTTAGAAGTTTGCAACCTTGGAAACCTAACTTCGCTAGCTTGTAATGAATTACACGTTTCAATGTAAATGATGAATATGTAGCGTTTTGGTGTTGTCAATAATATTGTATTCGATCACACAATGTATAGGCTGAAAACGCGATCGGTATTTCATCTAAACTAAATGTTGTCATTCATTTGGTTATGTTAGCATTCATCTCCGATATCACAATGAATAAAACTATGCAGTCATATTTATGTAAAATCTTTGAATATTCTTACCTTATCGGTTGACATAATTTGTTGGTTTCTGACTTCGTCTGGTCATCAATACAAGTGTATGCGAGGCTGCATCTATCGTAACTGGGTATTTACGACACTGAAGTAAACGTTAAATACCTCCAAACCTTAAGGGGGAGCTCCAAGGGAAAAACTCCTTACTGGGGCTTTAAAATGTCAAAAGACACATGCAACTTGTCTTTCCTCTACTTGCATTCTCGTCTGACAGCATGAGTCATAGCAGTCATCCAGCCATGGTTCAGTTTTAGCTTGAGAACGCATGATTTTAAAAGCAGTGACAGTGTCCAGGATGTATTTGCAGGTGGAAAAAAATAGAGAGGTAAGCTCCTCAGTATCAAGACAGAAGGGGGTGACCCTGAGTGAGTCTTAACAAAAGCAGTAGAGAGGTTGAGCGTACGATACCAACACGCTGCACCATGCGGTTTAGCAGTGTGACAGGAGAGAGAAATCTCAAATAATACAGGCACGTGATCTGAGAAAACTGCATTGCATACTTCAGTGTTAAAAACAGGTAGACCACAAGATTAAACCAGATAAAATGTGGCTTAGTAGAACAGCAGACATGAATATTAAAATCTGTCATTTAAAACCCTTTCATATTTTGGCATTATTCCAGTATAGAACTTAGAGAAGTCATTGATAAAGTCCTTGTTACATTTAGGTGGTGGCGGTATATCACAGCGCACAAAACTGGGTGAGTTAGATCCAACTCCAACATATTCACTTCAAAGCTGGAGTGGAAGATAGATTACAGTTACCTACAATTAAAACTTTTCTTTTAAACCGTAGCCTCCCAATGTTTGTAGCCTGCCAGAATCACAAATGAAATGGGAAAAAATCCAAACTGTCAAGGAACAAGGAAGAGAAAAAGAATTTGGACTTTTCGGGGCTAGCCCCGCAGTTGTTTAAGGGCTTTGGCAGGTATCTGAGGACACATCAAGGCAAGTAGATTGGAGGGTATTAAGAACGGTGGTAATGGTACTAAAAACAACACAAGGTTAAAGACAGTATGACTGCATAGCTTGGTTTTTTCTCGTGAATGACCCTGGTACCAAATGGTACCTAAACCATTTTTATTGTTTGAGACTTCTCGAGACTTGAGACAGAAGTTAAGAACTTCTGGTAGCTCAGAAATGTACACATTTTACCTTGTCATATTTGCAATAGTCGGGAAGTGTGTCAGGTGCAGGCAAAAAATTGTGTTTCTACTGACTTTTCCAAAAAATCTTTAGCCACACAAACTGTATTGTAGCCTACAGGAAAAGTATTCAACCTTTTCCCCTACTATCAAAGCATTACATTTACATTTAGCAGACACTTTTATCCAAAGCGACTTACAAGGATGTATACACATTTTACATTTACACTGATGGCACACTGCACAGGAGCAATTAGGGGTTCAGTGTCTTGCTCAAGGACTAGCAACCTTCTGATAACTAAACGACTTCTCTACCTCCCATTCAGAACCCAGGGACTACTAGAAAGGGTTTCCTTGTCCAAATTCCAAACTAACCATATATTTTCAAACCTAAGGTTCTATCAAGATTAAACTGAATTATCAAAATAATAACATGGCACTATCACAGTACCATCTTGCACCTCAGTTTGTTCCATGTTTTCAATATCCTGACTGAAGCTCCTGGGCCGATAGCCTTCCTGGTTCACAGAGAAGTCAGATATCATTCGTCACCTGCCATTACGACTTAGAGATACAGTGAACGGAAATATATGGAAATGACATGATTGCCGATAACCGCAGAAATCTCACATGATCTAACATCTGACATAAGAATACAACTGAGGTATAAATCAAAGTTCAAAACAATGCTTTTGCAATCTAACACAAAATTGTCTGTATTACACACATGCACACCCACACACACACACTGTATTTTGTTCAGTCCTCCTTGTCTACTTAAAGTACATTTTAGTAATGTAGTAATTTTCAACTTCAACCTTTCACTTGTTGGAGCAAACACTCTTTTGCAGTTTTTTTTTTTGAGTGTAATAAGTATAAGTATTATTTCAGAGTCTAACAAGAAAACCGGGCTGGAGCAAGATTACTGGCCAGATTGTGAAAGAGCTATTGAAATGTATGTACACTGTGCAGAAAACTATGCTAAGTCCTTAATGCTACTGTGTGTAGAGTTGCTGCAATACTGTATGTGATTACTTCCTACATGATTACCTCCTATCAGCTGCTATCTCATTGCTGACGTCAAATCGCAATGTTATCACATTTTGCTGAAGTTATAATTCAGCCATTGATACAGACAATTTTTTTTTTCTTTATGAGAGCACCTTTACCTTTGACCGATCACCAGTCAATACCATTTCCTGTTGCATGCCCCTCAAGGGCAGGTCAGGCATAACATTCAGCTCGCGTAGATGTGCTTTTGCAAGCAATAGCCTCTCAGTGAGAGGATGAAGTGGACTTCTGCAAGGAAAGACATCATGCCTTGGCGATTTCGACCAAAACAAGAGACTACTACGGGGCCATCCAGCTGCTTCATCTTACGTAAGGCCTTGTCAGCGTGGTGTCAGAACAACAGCCGTGTGCTGTCCATCCAGCCCAGTGGGGAGATCCACACAGTGTAGTGATAAACTGATTCTGTAGCGGACACACAGCAGTGTGGAGCGTTTCCTGTCCCCGTCGTAAAAAGAGAAAGTGCTTCCAGGGGACCCTCCTTCGCGGCGAGGCACTAATTATAGCCCATTGGGTGGTAATTGAGAGCGTAGCAAACAGGCCGTGCAGGAATGTGGGCTTGAAACAGACAGCTGCAGCGCATTCCAGCACAGCACAGCTGGATGTCACCATCACAGCGTATGTTTGGGGTACACACATGGATGAAACTTAGCAAACAGGGTGTTTTTCTAGAATAGTCTCTTTACACAGAGGGCTGGAGAGAGGTTCGTCGTCACTACGGAGATTGAAACCTCATGGTGTTTTGTATGTACTGCATGTCATTCAATGAGAAATTATAATTAAAGTATATTCTTGTCAAGAATTCTGATTATGCCTTTGAGTCCTATTTATAGGTCAAACTCTTTATAAATGTCAAACTTTTATAATCAATTTAAAATTATGTGTCTGTAATAAAGAGAGTTGGGGAAAATAGTGCATGTAACTGAAGGTAAAAGGCACTGATAATTAAAAAAAATGTTTTGTGTCGATATGAACATGTAACTGTACAGTAATAAATTCAAATCATGCAGTTCTGTGTAGTGCAGCACAATGCAAGGGGTGGAGGTTTGTATGTGTTTTACATAATAAATCCCAAGATATCCCACAAGATATTCCCACTCACTCATTCTATAAATACTTCCTTTAAAAGGCCTTGTGGATTTCCGAGTGTCCGTTAACTTTAAATCCAGGAATTTGGGATTATTTTCTTGAACTAATTGGGATTAGTTGGTGCAAAGCCCTTATGACAACTGGTCTATTCAAACCAATACGTCTACTTGACCTAAAAGTCCTTTGCGTGAAATGACCCAAATCAGAGCCATATGTCCTGCTCTTGCACCTGCCAATATCCACTGTTAATGGACAAAATCTGTGCGCCCAGATGTATACACTACAAGAAGTATGCAGGACAGTGGATGCTGTGCATTCTTTATGGTCAAGCAGTCCTAGATCCCACACATCAGCACTGTGCAGTTTTTTTTCCAGTTAGATTGGTCAGGGTTATAAATCAAAAGTGTCACCCAGTAATATTCCAAAGAGTTGTTTTGCCATGGAGAACATGTAAGACCATGAGTCTAGGACTGCATCAGTGCACTGTTTACCTATGTGTCAGTGTGACTTAAATTCATACAAGGTCAACACTATTTAATGAACTGGAAATCATTGTGGACTGTGCAATCATAAGGTTATTTGTTAATTTATTTATACTGAAGTGGTTGTGGTTTTAGTAGAATTTTTTTTTTAGCAAAATTTGGTTACCATGAATACCAAGTCAGATTCCATGGAAGAATGTCACCGTAGATACCTCCTCCAGGTGCACTGCACAAACGAAAGTAGCGGTCGTTAAACATCTACCTACAGGTCCTCCATCTTCCTTGGCATGACTTGCTACATAAGACCGACTAAATGACTTTCTCAGGATGAGACGCCTTGTCATGACTGCTGGAAAGAGAGCAGCCCAAAGACTGATGCGTTTGCAGAGACCAAGGTCACCCTTCAGTCCACATTTACCTTAAGCATTACCACACCTAGGACATACCTGAGCTGCCTGCCTGCTTTCTTAATTTTCCTCTATCTTAAGTGCAGCACAGCGCACACGTATTTTAAGAAAAGAGCAAACACGAATGAGTTGACCATGGTGTTAACTTGCTGTTTGCCTTTCTTTAATGATTAGCCTGTGTGAGGGGGCTGAACTGATTGATTACTTCACTGCTCTTTTCTTGCAGGTCTTTGTAAATCGCGTTGCAACAGTCTGCTACAGACAGGTCTGCAGGGAAAAGGGTTCTGTCTGGACAGTCTGTTATATCAGGTAAAAAAAAAACATCAGACCTTTGGCCCAGTGCCAGTGTGATGTTCGGAACACAGCCAAGCAAGCATAATGTTTTTCACACAGTAATGCTATTTTTGTGTAGTGTAGTATTCAGGGATTAATCACTTTAGAGGGCTACTTGCCAACCAGAACTGGCAAGGTTTATTATGACTATTCAATGTCTAGTCAATGACTCAATGACTCTAATGATCATTATTCATGACCTTCTCATCATATTGCATGTGTCATGTGTCACTATGCCCTGGGGGGGGGCAAACAAATACGGATAGAGATACATTTTCATTTATGGAGATGACCTGGCTGTGGAACACCCTTCTAACCGATGGGCCAAAGTGTGGGACTGTCCCCTAAGGAGATTTATGTATCTTTCCTGTTTGGGACGAAGGCAGAGATAGACAGAGATGGAAAGCCATACTGCATTTAGTCGGAGCAAATCAATTCCTGTTTGTGAGAAGGTTAAAAAATCTCTCGTGCTTTGTACTAACAATGACTTTTGAGTACCACCGGAAGCAACGCGTGCAAATGTGTGAGATAGATAGAGAAGTGGCATGTGTCTTCCGGTGAATCTGCCGTGATTGATTTGATAATTAGCATGTGACAAAGTTGTCTCGTGTATCCATAGCGTGTCTGTCTGCCTTAATCACGGCCAGGGCACACCACCCTGTCACAGTGAGGTCTCATCTCAGTTACATGAAGTGGTTCCCTCCATGACTCACGTGGTTTGCTTGTCAGATCTGTCTGAACTGGAATGAGTGATTAGAGTGTCCTAAGGTGGTGGAAGTCTTTGTCACTACATGTGGGGTCTGCTTTGCACAGTCGTCTGTTGTCGGTGGCATTACTCATAATTGCTGCTTACGAAACATACGGAAGGAAGGGGACTGATGTAGCTGAGTCTTGGCTAGATCATAGATGCATTGTTCCATAGTCTGCCTCTATAGCTGGGTTTCCATCCAACGTTTGTAATGCCAATTGTGGCCATTCAAATAGGAGTGGAAACGCTTGACATTTGCAATAAATCTTCTTGTTGTTGAAGAAGACATAGAAGAAGTTGATTCGCTAGAGGGGGGTGGATTAACTCTAATGAATGTGAAAAAATGAATGTGCATAGGACATAATGTAAATAAGGCCAATGGAGATGGGTTCATTCACATCAAATTGCATTTGTTGCGATTTTATGATGTGTTTCTGTTTTCTGTTTTTTGATGTGTACAAGTTTTTGTAAAAACTCACAGCTGTTCACAACTCCTCTCTTGATTAGGAGAGTGTCCATTTTTTATTTGCCTAACACAGTGGATGGAAAAGTGCTCAGACTCGCATTTCTTTTAGCCGAATGTTCATGAATGTGCTTAAAATGTGCGAATGACTTGTGTCTGTCTGTCTAGCATAAGGAGCACAGTGTGTACAATGCTGGGCCTACTGTCTGTTAAATTTCATACTCTCTATATTCTGTTTTTTTATAGATGTTTAAAATGTTATTATTACAGTGGTACACTGCAGTGGATCCAGACACTGAGAATGACTACATAAAGCCTCCGTCTTACTTCATGAAGCGTCTGTCCTACTGACACAGACATGTCATAAACATTATGACAGGTACCATATCCGGTCACCAGACCCTCTGGAAATCAGTATCCAATGGCATAACACTGTCACGGGCCTGTTATGCTATGTCATGCTATGCTTATAATACTATGTCACATTGTAATAGTGTCACAGCATTTGGCTTTTTGCCTGCTCTAAAACTTGTAAAACTGTCTTCTAATAGTAACAGATATAAAAATATTGAACTCTCACATTCACAGTCATGGCAACTTATGACAGGATGCATCTACCATGCCATGTCTATGATAATATCTTATCTTATCTTATCTGTTCTTACTTTGTGTTACATTTACTGCTTTTGGTCCAAATCCGTGCCCAGAGTACTGCCCTCTAAGTGATATGGTGTATGGAATGCTAAATAATGATCAATTTCTTGGACCTCCAAATAACCAAATTAAAAGCTTTTGACCAGAGATGTAAGAGCTGAGGGGGCCTGATATGGGGGGAGTGGGCATTAATTCACTGCACAGCCATAAAACACACACACACATCCCCACACAGATACATACATGCAAATACACACTCTCTCTGTCATACACACACACACACAGACACACACACACACACACACACACAATTTTAAGTAAGGAATAATGGACACAATGCTGATCATTGAACTGGGATTTATTTTACAAAAGCGACAGGCAGATCCCTTACACAATCCCTTACTTTAAAATAAGGGATAATTAAAAAGTGTAAGGCATGAACCACAACATAATATGTGGCCAAGAGATAGGGTCAGAGTGGGGCATATCAACATGTCACTGGCCACTTACATTAATATTTGTGGAATATTTGCATGTATCAAGTTACAAACCTATCCAAACAAATCACACAAATTCAGATGCAACTATATAGCAGAAACTAAGTTATACCCTTCGTCAGCACACTGGGTAGTCTAGCCCTGAGAAACATGGACGGAGGTTATTGGATAGATGGCGTTTATTGGAGAGGGAAAGGGGAGGACAGAGGTGTTTGTTTGTTTGGGTGCTTGAGGAAACAGACCTTTCCTGTTGTGGTGGTGGAGGGTCACACGTGAGGGGACTACATAAAGGAACTGGAGGAAGAAAGGCCATCCGTGCACAGCACTAATGTCTTTTCTGAGGACCGGGACGGAGCAGACACACTTGGTCACGAAGCCAGCTTCCTTTGTCAACAATCAAGTGAAAGTCGTCTCGTGAGGGAAAGTCTGGAGGGGAAAGGGACGCTCATCCAAACCTGAAGTCATGGTGAACTTCTGAACATGTGCAAGACCAATTAGTTTTAAATGTTGCTGTCTTGTTTCCAAGAGTATGTTTCCTCTCTAACAGCCCTTTGTCTGCAGAGGGAGACAGAATGGGAAGTAGGGAGCCAAGTGATTTTGTGACCCAAGGTGGGGTGTTAGGTGTATAAGGCCCTATAGGTTGGTTGCAGCAGGTATTTTAAGCTGCTCTGACAAGCTAAACATGTTTAAAACCATGCTATTTGTCCTCATCATTGTAATACTGTGTGAGGATATAATGATGGTACAGAATTATAAACGATACATGATCAAGGCGGGATGGGAGATTCGTCTGAATGTGTTTGTTGGACCAACAACTGGGTGTGTGAAAATATACCAACACATTAGAGGTACAGTATGTAAAATGAAATAACATCTAGTGGTGAGGTTGCAGGTTGCAACCAACTGAATACTTCTCCCTTTCTAAGCATGTAGGAGAAGCTACGGTGGCCACCAGGTGCCATAAAAATACGAAAGGCCCTCTTTAGTGCCAGTGCCCCTGTAGAAACATGGCGGCACAATATGGCGGACACCATGGACGAGCACTCCCTCCCTACCTAGATACAGGGGAATCATTCTGAGCTAACGAAAACACAACGATACGTAGCTACAGGTGAACACATGAAAACAGAATTATGAATACCATATTCCATTTCTGCTAATAGATCACCCTAAATCCTATATACTGCACCTTTAAAACACGACAGAGAAGATTCACATTGTAGTCATATCAAAACCAGAGGAGAACTAATGTGTCACACATTACTGAAACAATCACATTCTTTAATCACATATTTATAACTGCTGAATAAAAAGAAAATGATCTGTGCTTTATTGATACCATGGCGACTCGACAAATGTTGGTGAGTTTGGTTTTCTGCATATTCTGTGCACAGATAGGGAATATCGGAGGCTCTCTCTCACTGCAGGCTATATACTGTAGGTAACAAGCACAGTGGCTTTGACTGAGTACTGATATCCACTAGGGTTATATCCGACATGTGTACACCATCATAGACATGAACATCATGTTCTGTATGACACCGTCTATAGAGAATCACAGGTGGATTGAGATGATGACGTGATTTGATATTGACAGCAGACAGGCAACTTTTTCTGTGGCACAAGATGCTAGAAACAAATCTTAATCACCACATGGAACCTAAACAAGCCATTATCTGATTATCAAGTTATTAATTGGAAATCAATCTTTTCTTATCAGAGAATCTGAAAAATCAATCAATTTCCAACGAGTCCTCTTACATGTGGTGAGAGTGAAGTAGCCGCCGGTGAAAAATGAGTCAACACATACTCATTAACTCAGGTCTAACTCAGGTCACATCTTTACCAGTCAGGTCATGACATAAGAATTAAATTACATGACATCAGGTTACTAATTTACACTTTCTTTCTTTCAATGTACTGACTTACTTTATGATGTAACGTTGCTTAAGCTGGTGGTTACAAGGCTGAAATAATATTAAGTTTCAAAACAATTTATAAAGAGCCCAACTGTGTTCTAAGGTCCTGTACCATGTACAAAAATATTCCAAAGATACTCATCACAAGGAAAATATAACAGGAGCCAAGACATGTCAACTAAAACTCCACACAGCACGCAACACTGCACTGTACCCAGATAGTAACTGGGATTTCCAACAGATTTCTAGATCCTGTTTTTGTGGGGCTCTGAAACTGAAACTTTTCTGAACTCTTCTTTGTGTGAAGCAGTTCGTCCTTGTATTTCCTGATTCACATTCATGAGTTTATTTGAACTGGTATTCAATCAGTGTTTAAAAACGTGGGTTTAAGGTATTCCATGGAATGTGAAGGTTCCAAAGACACAGTAACTTTGATTGGGAGATCATTTCCATAAAGGGTATTCTATTTCATTTGATTTTGTACAACTAACCTGACTTAGCTAACTAAACAACTAACTAAAGTACCTGCTCCATGCATCCATTCCCAATAGTGTTGTGGACAAAAATAAAGAGGGACCCACGAGGTTAGACAGCACACATCCACGCTAGAGAAAAACGTGCAGGTCTGTGCAGTCTGTGGAGCGCTAAGGTGTTGAGAGACTGTGTACTGACACTGTTGAATTCTGGGAGAAATGAGGGAACAAGAGCCCTATTTAATCAGTCCCTTATCAACGCTTGTCTACTTCCTATCTTTTCCTCCCATTGACTTCTGAGACACTTTTCCGTCCATTCTCCCCTCACTTGCATACAGTGGGTAGAACTTCAGATGGAATGTGAAATGACATCCTGTTTTTCTCCTGTAGATGCGCATGGCTACTTGGCAGTCATCGCGCCTTGGCTTTTAAGAGTCAGAGTTCAGTGCCGTAAACTCAGTGACCCCCTTTTATGAAACCGGAGGGCAAACGATCTGCTGGTTTGCTTTCTACATAGGTACATAACCATGTCATAACCATACATAACCAAGTCACTGTTACATGGCAATTTTGTAAGCATGACGTTTATACCAAAGGTGTGTGCACGCTAGATGGATTTACCTTTGTATGTGTGTGTTGTGAAACAGTCATTTAGACATAAATAGTGAGGATCATTTATTTTATCATCCTTGAACCACCCTGGCATTCAGTTGCTCTTTTGTGCCCTAAATTTATGATTTGCTTTGGCATCTTCATCCTGTCATTAAAAGTATGTACCTCTAGCCACAAACCTCTGTGCATGGAGAGTTGTGTTTACCCTACAGTCATCTGGCGGGCCACATTACATCAGTCTGACTGTACTGAAATGGTGTATCTTGTGCAATACCCTCATTAAATGAATTACTGCTCCATATCCTCGCACAGCTGATAGAGTATCTCTTTTAATTAAGGGTTTACCTTTGGGTAAACCCAGAGATAAAAACAAGAGGTGGAACCAGTCTCACAAATCATTGAAATGTATTTTTAAGAGCTTTGATCACTGATCCAAGTCATAGTAGTGTGGCTTGATGATAGATTTATTTTTTAAATGCAACTATCAACTTCACATCATACGCTTGTTATAAATATCGAAGAACAACAGAGTGATGTCACCACGATTCTGCGAGGGAACTGGTTTTAAATGTGGAATCACAACGTAGGAGAAACATAATGAGTCTCATCCTTGCTAGATGCTCAAAAAATAGAATCTATTGAGAACATGAAAAAAGTGGGAACATTGGCAAGACTGCACAGCTGCTGAGACACAGTTCCATGCAGATTGTTTTGCCAGGGAAGGCAAGGCAACTTTATTTATATACGCATTTCAAGCACAAGTGCAACTCAATGTGCTTTAAATATACAATAACAGAAAAGACAATAAAGAATTAAAATAAAATGCAGGCTACTGCTGTCATGAGGTGATCACATGGCCCTTTGGCTTCTTTAGTGTTGTGCTTAGTCAACACTGACATTCACCTCAAGCGAGCTGCCTTCTGTTTGGCTTGCTTCTCTGTTTGTGTGGGTGAGGGATGCTTTCGTGATTGGTGGCTTCCCTTAAAACAGTCCTTCACCACTAAAATACATTGAGTCATTCCTGTCATAAACTGATATCGCTCTACTAATGTTCTAGGATGGGACTGTCACATGAGGATAATGACACTATCTAGAAGTTCAGATTTTGTCTCTTTACAGTGATCCATTCTGTTCATAAAAAAACAAGTTACTACCTTGACCCATCATTAATCTTTGAGTTATTGATGCCAGGACAAAACTGTAATGGGAGATGAATTTGTAATATTTTCTTCCCCATGGCACTTTTTTGGGGAATAAACATGATTTCAGGCAGGAGTCTTGCCCCCGGGCTTTCTTCCTGGCATACTGTTCTGTTCAACCAGTTTTCAGATAGTTTCAGATTGTGAAGTTTGCTACACCGATGAAATGATTTAGATTGTGAAGTTGGCTACACCGTTGAAATGATTCAGATTGTGAAGTTGGCTACACCGCTGAAATGATTCAGATTGTGAAGTTGGCTACACCGTTGAAATGATTCAGATTGTGAAGTTGGCTACACCGCTGAAATGATTGTCTTCACAGTAGGATCCAGAGCACCAGATAAACAGAGCCACAAGCAAAGAGCTATCTTCAGTGAAACATTAAAGTGAAAGGGAAATGTTATCATAAATGAGCTTTATTTTTCATTTAACACATCCATTACATCCTCGGGTTAGCTAAGTTGTTAAATAAATCAACATAATTTGTGTAACTTACTCTGGCTAAACAATGTTTTATCTAACTTTTATCTGCGTATGTAATTTAAAGATGGAATATGATGCAGATTAAATGTAATACATGTGATAAAAAGTAATACATGAATACAAACAAAATAAATAATGTATTATTACTACATATTAAATAATTTCTACATGTGAATATTATCTGCAGTAGTGAAGATTACTGTAAGATTATGCAATGTGCCGCTATGGTTTCCTTAACAGAAACCAAGGCACAGTATTTTGAGAAGCATCTCAGCTGACTAATAATTAATGTCTTAGATCACATAGCCTACAGTCTGTACGCCCGGCGTCTGTGGAGGATCTGACCTCTGACCTCTGTGGGTTGAACCCTGCCCTGTCTCCTCCCTGTTGTTCCAGTTCACCTAAAGGACCATTTAGACTAAAAGGTCTCTTCTCTATTCAACCAGCCCGTGATACATTCCACCACTTTTTGGCAAGTACCTTTTCTTTGTAACTTGTTGCCATAACAAACACCTCAGACTAAGGCGGCTGAGGTACACATGCAGCGGGCGTCAAGTCGTGGGTGTTCCCACTTTGAGTCATGTTTTCATTTCATCTCAGGCTAAACATAGACCAAAAAAACAGCTTGCCGAAGTATGATCAGGCGAAAGGGTGTTGTTTGTACAGAAATATAGAATTGCCAGCGTGTGCAGGCGCATACACACACACACACACACACACACACACACACACACACACACACACACACAAACACACACAATCATGCACACACATACACACATTTACTCATACATGCATAGACACTCATACACACACACACACACACCCACGCACACATACACACACACACACAATCATGCACATACATTTGCCTTCATCTTGTATCCACACAGTGCAAATGTATCTTGAGCAATTAAGTAACCTTTGCACTCATTCATCCAGCTTCCAAAGAAGCCTGTTAAGACACTGTTATTGAGGGGCAACAAAACACTCCCTCTGCTTCGGTGGAAAACTCGATAGCTTCCTGAATCATATCCGTCTCACCTCTCCCTGTCTGACTTTCTCTAGAGCAGAGAGGGCATCCACTGAGACGGTCCTCACCATGGCTCGAGCATGGCTGACTTTATCCTGATTAGCTCATGCTTAGACTCGGATGAGCTAACACACACATGGTCACACACATCTTGCCTTCATGTCATAAGGGTAAACGCACATGCATACACACACGCTCGCACACACGCTCGCACACACACACACACACACACACACACACACACACACACACACACACACACACACACACACACACACACACACATTTCCACTGTGCGTAGTACACTGCATCTGATTCGTCTTGTCAGGTTTTGGTTAAAGGCCTGGTGTGCATGTCCTTGAGTCTTTGCCATCTCCTCTTCATGAGTCAGAACATGGTTCTGCGGGGACTCGAAAGTGTCTCCACGTCCATCTCGGAACATCTCTTTGTTCTGCTGCTCGGCGCCCCCCTGTCGTGGTGGTTGCTTTGTTCTAGTGCTCACGTTCATCCCCCTGGGTGCAGTTTATCGGTAGGCAGGCTTTAGGACCCGGGGGCCTCTCTTTCTAGGAGGGGATGCCCTCTCCATCTCCAGGCTATTGGCGAGGATGAGCTCCCTAAAAAATAACAATATTTTACTTCAAATGTGTGTCTTATTTGTCACTCTCAGAAAGGTTGCTTTGTTTGTGAATAATTACTGAATACAACCCTCTGGAGGGAAAAGCACAAATCCACAATATCAGGTCAATAAGAATGTAAACGCTAAGAGTAATAATCATTATGTTACATTACGTTAAAGTTACATTTAATCAATGCATTTAATTAATCCCAATAAATATATATATATATATACCAATTAATCGTGCTTAATGCAGTGCCTCCAGCACCAACCACAGAGTTAATTAAATGCTTGTGTCTGATAGATGTTTACCTGATCAGGGCCACTGCTTCAGAGCGTGCTCCGTTCAAGGTCTCCTGGGGAACCAGCACATCTGGCCTGGAAGCCAGGGGAGATCGCTGGATGGCCACCACACTGGTCTCTGCCTTCTCCTGCTCTGATTGCCATGGCTTCACCAGTACAAGGGCAGGATTCTCTGAGCTATGGAGAACACAATAGCATAACATTTCGTCAAATATGTTTGATTTTGTAGGATTTTAAGCACCTGTCCTCTTTTGTAGCTTTTGAATATCTATCATTTAACCTGAATCTGACTGTCATTTTGATGTACAATATGTCTACACCCCAGCTGGGCAACACAAGTCGAGTAAATCCAAGCTCTTTTGCTATGGGTGGATATAATAGGCCTCTTGTCATTCTTAACTGCCTGTAACTGTCACTCGTAGGAATGATTAATCCCTGATTTCTGGGTAGCTCCTAAGACTTGATGAGGGCCAATCATAACATTTGTGCTCGCCGTCTGTGTTTGGGGAATGCCTGAGTCAGTCAGCTGAGGACTCTGAGTCTGTGCGAGAGTTTCACATTAGCCTCAGGCCATGGGTTAATGACGAGAGAACACACACCCTCAACACACACGCAAACACACTCAGTCAGTCGGGGGGGTGAAACCCGAAACGAGACCGCTGAGCGTGATGTCTAATGACTCTCTGTGTCCCCTCTGAGAAGCAGAGTGAACTGATAGCTGAATGACAAACCCAGAGCCCATGGCAGATACACAAATAAACACACACACACACACACACACACACACACACACACACACACATAGCCTAAATACACATACACCCCCCACACCCAGGCTTAAACACATAAACACACACACTCTCTCACACACACAAATTACAACACACACATAAATACACACATAAATACATACACACACACACACACATACACAAACACATGCACACAAACATACACCTTTTCTCTGACTATCCCTCTATCTCTCGCTCTCTCTCTCTCTCTCTCTCTCTCTCACACACACACACACACACACACACACACACACACACTCACACACAAATATGCACAACACACTCACCTGTTAAGGCAGAAGCGGTTGCAGGTGTGATCGGCAGGGTTGGCACAGAAACAGCGTCCCACAGACCTCCGACGACGACGACGATTCAGGGCACTGCCCAACCCATAAACTGTGGTTTTACTGCAGATTAAAGAGAGAGACAGAGAGAAAGAGGGAGAGAGAGAGAAATAGAACAGAAACAGAAAGATAAAACCAAAGAGTGTTACAGTATGAACCAGATTCACAGTAATGGGCAGCTCTTATCCTGGACCTTGTCATCACACTACACTCTGTATCTGTATGACGGAAATCAGCTCTGATATGGAGCGCTTCCACATCGTCGCAGTAACAGCCCTGTCAATCATAATTATATGATAGTGAGTGTCATTAGGTGCCAATCATGCCAGGCAATCTCCAGAGATAATCAGTCATCCTGATTTGTTTCCATTGGATACAAAATACTGACTTAAATAAATGATTGTGACTTGGACTGATTTTTTGATGGGTGTGATCTTTCAACTCATGTCTGAAAAGGTTTTAGCCAAAACTATGTCAAGACAGAATGCACCCTTAGATGCAGATGAGTGCATGCCCGGATGTGTCTATGAGTAGTGTCTTTTTAGGTGTGTGTGTATGTGTGTTTGTGTGTGTGTGTGTATGTGTGTGTGTGTGTGTGTGTCTGTGTGTGTGTGTGTGTGAGAGAGAGAGAGAGAAAGAGTACAAGATTTTGTGTGATTGTGTGTGTGTTGGGTCTGTGTGGGACTATGCAAACTTTTGTGAGTGTGTGTGGGCGTTAGAAAGAGGGAGCATATATATGTACTCATGATCCCAGATGCAGATGTGTGTGCGTGCGTGTGTCGCGTGTGAGTGTGTGTTGTGTGTGAGTGTGTGTTGTGTGTGAGTGTGTCGTCTGTGAGTGTGTGTTGTCTGTGAGTGTGTGTTGTCTGTCAGTGTGTATTGTCTGTGAGTGTGTGTTGTGTGTGAGTGCGTGTTGTGTGTGAGTGTGTCGTCTGTGAGTGTGTGTTGTGTGCGAGTGTGTGTTGTCTGTGAGTGTGTGTTGTCTGTCAGTGTGTATTGTCTGTGAGTGTGTGTTGTCTGTGAGTGTGTGTTGTGTGTGAGTGTGTGTTGTGTGTGAGTGTGTCGTCTGTGAGTGTGTGTTGTCTGTGAGTGTGTGTTTTCTCACCTTGGCGTGTTCACCCAGATGATGTCCAGATGGCAGAAGTAGTGACACTCAGAGTCCAGCTGGTTGTTGCAGGAGCAGCGTTTGGTGCGGACCCGGGGGGCTCCCTCCGCCTCGCTGGCATCTGCATCTGCCCCGTGTGCTAGAGGCAACCCTAGACCTGGAGGAGAAAGAATAGATCTTAGTATAACATAACATAACATAACATATTATACATGCATGCACACACACACACACACACACACACACACTCTCAGGCTCACACACACACACACACACACTCATATGCACACACAAACATTCATATATACATTCATGAATACATATGTAAGGACCGTCAGAATGCTACCAACGATGAAAAACACCTGGCTTACAACAGGTTTACACTGTTACTAATGACAGATAAACAGGTTGGATGTCAATATGACCAAATACACTTGAATGATCAAATAAAACTAGATAAACCTAAACGCATGAGATATAAAAGAACATAAGATGAATGAGTGAGAGAAATGGTGAAGGAGAAACAAACAGACAGAGTGGTAGAGGAGAGGAGAGGAAGAGAGTGTCCCCGAGCTCAAAGACAGGAGAGGAGAAACAGAAGAGAGAGAATAAGAATAAGAGAGTTACAAAATGTCTGTATTTACACCTTCGCACCCTTTTCACTAATTTCCCCCAGACAAATACCGAGATGCCACACTATGGCCCTGGTGCCTTAAGACTATAGCCTGGCCAGAGATGGATGTGCCAATTTACATATAGATCTTTGATGATATCCTGGCCAAATGACACAAATTAGATACCGTAATTTCCGGACTATTGAGCGCACCTGAATATAAGCCTCACGCACTGAATTTTTTAAAAA